>NC_057795.1:266355130-266607630 GCF_018294505.1 Triticum aestivum | reverse complement strand
TTTTTCTGCAGGTTGATCTTCATCATGGACACCATGCACATCCTCTACTTCCACATGTCCTACTGCAGCAGTGCCGACTTCAGCCGCCAATTCCAACCGAGATACAAGAAAATAGGCACCACCACCACCATCTGCCAGGAGCACGCCTTCTGGTCCCGCACAAAGCTCTCTTCATCCATGGCATCAACTGGGCAAACACATGAGGTTATATGCCGTCATTGCAAGGGTGGAGGTCACTATGCGAGGAAATGTCCATCTCCACTTGTGATGATTGTTACTGAGGATGGTGGGTATGAGTCCGCTAGTGACTATGATGAGGAGACTTTGTCTCTTATTGCAAGTGAAGAAAACAGTGGAGATGATTCTAAACATGAGACGCAATACATGGCTGCTAAAGATGCGGACAGGTATGAGAGTTTAGTTTCTCAACGTGTTTTGAGTGTGCGGGTAACACAGGCTGAGCAAAATCAGAGGCACAATTTGTTCCATACAAAGGGAGTTGTGAAGGAACATTTTGTCTGCCTCATCATTGATGGAGGGAGTTGGAACAACTTGTCTAGCATGGATATGGTGCAAAAGTTGTCTCTCACCAGCAGACCACATCCACATCCTTACTACATCCAATGGTTCAAGAATAGCGGCAAGGTTAAGCTAACACATACTGTTCATGTGCATTTTAGTATCGCTACATATGCTGATTTATGTTGATTATGATGTGGTACCCATGCAAGCATGTTCCTTATTACTTGGGAGACCACAACAATTTGATAACAATCATGTACGCCATCGTAGAAACAATCAGTATACTCTTGTTCATAAGGATAAACATATTACTTTGCTTCCTATGTCTCCTGATTCCATTTTGAAATATGATATTCATAGAGCTAGTAAAGCAAAACAGAAGCAAAATAAGAGTGAAAATCAGAATGTGGCAAAAGAATTTGAGCAACATATGAAGCCTAATAATAAACCATCTAGTGTTGCTTCTAAAATTAAATTGAAAAGTACATGTTTAATTTCCACCAAATCTGATATTACTGATCTAGATTTCAGCAAATCCATTTGCTATGCTTTTGTGTGCAAAGAGGCATTATTTTCATTCGAGGATATGCCTTCCTCTTTGCCTCCTGCTATCACTAACATTTTGCAGGAGTTCGCTGACGTCTTTCCAGAAGACGTGCCTCCAGGATTACCACCTATTCGAGGGATTGAGCATCAGATTGACTTAATACACAGTGATTTGCTGCCAAACCATGCGCACCATACTGTACCAATCCAGAGGAGATGAAGGAGATTATGCATCAAGTATAGGAGCTGCTCGACAAAGGTTATATACGCGAATCTCGTAGTCCTTGTGTTGTTCCTATTATACTTGTGCTAAAAAGGATGGTACATCGCTTATATGTGCTGATTGTAGAGGCATTAATAATATTACTACTCATTATCGTCATCTTATTCCTAGGCTAGATGATATGCTTGACGAATTGAGTGGCTCTACAATATTCTCAAAAGTTTATTTGCTTAGTGGATTGATACGTCTCCAATGTATCTATAATTTTTGATTGTTCCATGCTATTATATTACCCCTTTTGGATGTTTCTGGGCTTTATTTTACACATATATACCATTTTTGGGACTAACCTACTAACCGGAGGCCCAGCCCATATTGCTGTTTTTTTGCCTATTTCAGTATTTCGAAGAAAAGGAATATCAAACGGAGTCCAAACGGAATGAAACCTTCGGGAGCGTGATTTTTGGAACAAACGTGATCCAGGGGACTTGGAGTGCAAGTTAAGAAGCTTCTGAGGGCCCCACGAGATAGGGGGTCGCGCCCCCCTGTAGGGCGCGCCCCCTGTTTTGTGGGCCCCTCGGGTGGCCACTGACGTACTTCTTCCTCCTACATATACCTACGTACCCCGAAAACATCCAGGAGCACCACGAAACACAATTTCCACCGCCATAACCTTCTGTATCCGCGAAATATCATCTTGGAGCCTTCGCCGGCACTCTACCGGAGGGGGAATCAACCACAGAGGGCTTCTACATCAACATCCTTGCCCCTCCGATGAGTTGTGAGTAGTTTACCACAGACCTACGGGTCCATAGTTATTAGCTAGATGACTTCTTCTCTCTTTTTGGATCTCAATACAATGTTCTCCCCCTCTCTTGTGGAGATCTATTTGATGTAAACTCTTTTTGCGGTGTGTTTGTCGAGATCCAATGAATTGTGGGTTTATGATCAAGTTTATCTATGAATAATATTTGAATCTTCTCTGAATTCTTTTATGTATGATTGAGTTATCTTTGCAAGTCTCTTCGAATTATCAGTTTGGTTTGGCCTACTAGATTGGTCTTTCTTGCCACGGGAGAAGTGCTTAGCTTTGGGTTCAATCTTGCGGTGTCCTTGCCCAGTGACAAAAAGGGTTGCAAGGCACGTATTGTATTGTTGCCATCGAGGATAACAAGATGGGGTTTATATCATATTGCATGTGTTTATCCCTCTACATCATGTCATCTTGCTTAATGTGTTACTCTGTTCTTATGAACTTA
Organism: Triticum aestivum; assembly: GCF_018294505.1. NCBI lineage: Eukaryota > Viridiplantae > Streptophyta > Magnoliopsida > Poales > Poaceae > Triticum > Triticum aestivum. The sequence continues at coordinate 266,605,080 of NC_057795.1, read as the reverse complement.
ATACTCTAGATGCAGACAGGAGTCGGTCGATGTGTGGAGTAATAGTAGTAGATGCAGGCAGGAGTCGGTCTACTTATTATGGACATGATGCCTATATACATGATCATGCCTAGATAATCTCATAACTATGCGCTTTTCTATCAATTGCTCGATAGTAATTTGTTCACCCACCATAATACTTATGATATCTTGAGAGAAGCCTCTAGTGAAACCTATGGCCCCCGGGTCTATCTCTTATCATATTTGCTTTCAATCTACCTTTATTTGCATCTTTACTTTTTGCATCTATCTTATAAAATACCAAAAATATATTTATCTTATCTTACTATCTTTATTAGATCTCACTTTCGCAAGTGGCCGTGAAGGGATTGACAACCCCTTTATTGCGTTGGTTGCGAGTTCTCAGTTTGTTTGTGTAGGTGCGTGGGACTTTTGAGGAGCCTCCTACTGGATTGATACCGTGGTTCTCAAAACTGAGGGAAATACTTACGCTACACTTTGCTGCATCACCCTCTCCTCTTCGAGGAAAACCAACGCAAGCTCAAGACGTAGCAAGAAGGATTTCTGGCGCTGTTGCCGGGGAGGTCTTCGCTCAAGTCAATACATACCAAGTACCCATCACAAACCCATCTCCCTTGCATTTACATTATTTGCCATTTGCCTCTCGTTTTTCCTCTCCTCCACTTCACCCTTGCCGTTTTATTCGCCCTCTCTTTCCCAATCTCCTCCTCTCTTTTTCGCTTGTCGTTTTTCTGTTTGCTCGTGTGTTAGTTTGTTTACCTTGTCGCCATGGCTAGTCCTCCTATCCTTATTCTCACTCCGAACAAGAAATTCACAATTTTAAGCAAAGGGAGAGGGAAAGTTTAAAAGATGCTTGGCATAGAATTTGCAATGCCCAATATAAAGCTACTAGGAAGCTTGCTACTTCCATTCTCCTCTGCAATTTTTATGCAGGCATTACCCCTTGGAATAGATGTGTTCTCGATATTGCTACCGGAGGTGATTTTATGAGTAACCATACTTTTGATGCTTATAATGCTATGATAGATTTGTTTGGGCCACCACCTCTTTTGGGTAATGGAACGGTTTTAACTCTAGAACATGTGATGCAACGGCTTGATATTATTGAAAATAAAATTGCCACTATTGAGTTGATTGCAAATTTGGATAAAAAGATTCATAATCACATCAGCCAATTTGGATCTAGGATTGGAGTTACTTTGAAAAATCTTAAAGAAAAAGAACCTATAGTCAATGAAAAAATAGATCTAGACTCTGCTAGAATCGGTAAACTTGAGGATATCATTACAAACTTAGGTTCCGCACTTTCTCCCATGAAAAACACTCCAAAACCCCCTACTAAAACTGCCAAGTTTATTTATGTCCCTAAAAATAAGGATGAATCTTCTAAGGGAGACGCGGATCTCAAATCCATAAGTGTTCTCCCCAATTGTCTCTCTATCGTTAAAGAAACTTTTGCTACCAATGAATTTCTTGAATTTTTGCCTAAAGGTTTAGCCATTGCTAAAAAGGGAGAAATACCTAGACTCTCTACTTATGAATTTAGTGCCAAAGATGGCACTCGTTAGATCTATCCTTGCTTTTATGCCTAGCTAGGGGCGTTAAACGATAGCGCTAGTTGGGAGCCAACCCAATTTTTTTTGCTCCTGTTTAGTAATAAATCTTGCATCTAACTTCTGTTTAGATGTGTTTTTATCTTTTAATTAGTGTTTGTGCCAAGTAGAACCTATAGGATAACCTATGATGATAGTTGATTTGATTCTGCTGAAAAATAGAAACTTTGCGCGCACGAATATAATTTTGTTAAATCACAGGAACGTGATTTTGCGTTGATTCTTTTTGCTGATGTTCAATAAACAAATTCTCCAGGACTTCCTATTTTGGTAGGAGTTTTGGAGTTCCAGAAGTTTGCGTTAGTTACAGATTTCTACAGACTGTTCTGTTTTTGACAGATTCTGTTTTTCGTGTGTTGTTTGCTTATTTCAATGCATCTATGGCTAGTAATTCAGTCTATGAACCATAAAGAAGTTGAAATACAGTAGGTTTAACACCAAATGAAATAAAGAATGAGTTCATGGCAGTACCTTATGTGGTGGTTTTGTTTTCTTTCACTAACGGAGCTTATAAGATTTCCTGTTGAGTTTTGTGTTGTGAAGTTTTCAAGTTTTGGGTAAAGCTTTTATGGACTATGGAATAAAGGGTGGCAAGAGCCTAAGATTGGGGATGCCCATGGCACCCCAAGATATTCAAGAGTATCCAAGAGCCTAAGCTTGGGGATGCCCCGGGAAGGCATCCCCTCTTTCATCTTTGTTCATTGGTAACTTTACTTGGAGCTATATTTTTATTCGCCACATGATATGTGTTTTGCTTGGAGTGTCGTGTATTATATTAGTCTTTGCTTTTTAGTTTACCACAATCATCCTTGCTGTACACACCTTTTTGGAGAAGCCTATTTGATTAGAATTTGCTAGAATACTCTATGTGCTTCACTTATATCTTTTGAGCTTGATAGTTTTTGCTCTAGTACTTCACTTATATCTTTTAGAGCACGGTGGTGTCTTAATTTTGAAGAAATTGCTAGTCTCTCATGCTTTACTTATATTATTTTGAGAGTCTTTTAGAACAGCATGGTATTTTCTATTATCATAAAGTTGGTCTTAGAATGGTAGGCATCCAAGTTGGGTATAATAAAAACTATCATAGGAAGTGAATTGGATGCGATGATCAATTTGATACTTGATAATTGTTTCGAGATATGGAGGTAGTGATATTAAAGTCATGCTAGTTGGGTGATTATGAATTTAAAGAATGCTTGTGTTGAAGTTAGCAAGTCCCTTAGCATGCACGTATGGTTAAAGTTGTGTAACAAATTTGAAACATGAAGTGTACCTGGCTTGTGCATCCTTATGAGTGGCGGTCGGGGACGAGCGATGGTCTTTTCCTACCAATCTATCCCCCTAGGAGCATGCACGTAGTAATTGATTTTTGATGACTTCTAAATTTTTGCAATAAGTATATGAGTTCTTTTGACTAATGTTGAGTCCATGGATTATACACACTTTTACCTTTCCGCCTTTGCTAGCCTATTCAGTACCGTGCATTGCCCTTTCTCACCTTGGGAGTTGGTGCAAACTTCGCCATTTCATCCAAACCCCGTGATATGATATGCTATATCACACATAAACCTCCTTATATCTTCCTCAAAACAGCCACCATACCTACCTATTATGGCATTTCCATAGCCATTCCGAGATATATTGCCATGCAACTTTCCACCGTTCCATTCATCATCATCATGACATACTTTACTTTTGTCATATTGCCATTGCATGATCATGTAGTTGACATCGTATTTGTGGCAAAGCCACCATGCATTATTTTTCATACACGTCACTCTTGATTCATTGCACCATCCCGGTACACCGCCGGAGGCACTCATATAGAGTCATATCTTGTTCTAGTTTCGAGTTGTAATTCTTGTGTTGTAATCAATAGAAGTGTGATGATCATCATTATTAGAACATTGCCCAAAGAAAAAAAAATAAGAAAGGCCAAAAAAATAAAGGCCCAGAAAAAGGGAAAAAAGAAGAAATAAATAAGAAGGGCAATGTTACTATCTCTTTTCCACACTTGTGCTTCAAAGTAGCACTTTGTTCTTCATGTAGTGAGTCTCATATATTGTGCTTCAAAGTAGCACCATGTTTTTCATATAGTGAGTCTCATAAGTTGTCTTTTTCATACTAGTGGGAATTTCTCATTATAGAACTTGGCTTGTATATTCCTACGATGGGCTTCCTCAAATGCGCTAGGTCTTCGTGAGCAAGCAAGTTGGATGCACACCCACTAGTTTTCTTTTGTTGAGCATTCATTTATAGCTCTAGTGCATCCGTTGCATGGCAATCCCTACTCCTCATGTTGACATCAATTAATGGGCATCTCCATAGCTCGTTGATTATCCTCGTCAATGTGAGACTTTCTCCTTTTTTGTCTTCTCCACACAATCCCCATCGTCATATTCTATTCCACCCGTAGTACTATATCCATGGCTCACGCTCATGTATTGTGTGAAGGTTGAAAATTTTTGATATTATTTAAGTATGAAACAATTGATTGGCTTTTCATCGGGGGTATAGAAGTTGGGAACATCTTTGTGTGACGAAAATGAAGCATAGCCTAACTATATGATTTTGTAGGGATGAACTTTCTTTTGCCATGTTATTTTGAGAAGACATGATTACTTTGATTAGTATGCTTGAAGTGTTACTATTTCTTTCATCAATATGAACTTTTATTTTGAATCATTTGGATCTGAACATTCATGCCACAATAAAGAAAATTACATTATGAATTATGCTAGGTAGCATTCCACATCAAAAATTCTCCTTTTATCATTTACCTACTCGAGGACGAGCAGGAATATAGCTTGGGGATGCTTGATACGTCTCCAACGTATCTATAATTTTTGATTGATACATGCTATTATATTACCATTTTGGATGTTTATGGGCTTTATTTTACACATTTATATCATTTTCGGGACTAACCTACTAACCGGAGGCCCAGCCCATATTGCTGTTTTTTTGCCCATTTCAGTATTTCGAAGAAAAGGAATATCAACCGGAGTCCAAACGCAATGAAACCTTCGGGAGCGTGATTCTTGGAACAAACGTGATCTAGGGGACTTGGAGTGCAAGTCAAGAAGCTTCCGAGGGCCCCACGAGTTAGGGGGCCGCACCCCCCTATAGGGCGTGCCCCCTGTCTCGTGGGCCCCTCGGGCGGCCACCGTCGTACTTCTTCCTCCTACATATACCTACGTACCCCGAAAACATCCAGGAGCACCACGAAACACAATTTCCACCACCGTAACCTTTTGTATCCGCGAGATCTCATCTTGGAGCCTTTGCCGGCACTCTGCCGGAGGGGGAATCAACCACGGAGGGCTTCTACATCAACATCCTTGCCCCTCTGATGAGTTGTGAGTAAATTACCACAGACCTACGGGTCCATAGTTATTAGCTAGATGGCTTCTTCTCTCTTTTTGGATCTCAATACAATGTTCTCCCCCTCTCTTGTGGAGATCTATTCGATGTAAACTCTTTTTGTGGTGTGTTTGTCGAGCTACGATGAATTGTGAGTTTATGATCAAGTTTATCTATGAATAATATTTGAATCTTCTCTGAATTCTTTTATGTATGATTGGGTTATCTTTGCAAGTCTCTTCGAATTATCAGTTTGGTTTGGCCTACTAGAGTGGTCTTTCTTGCCATGGGAGAAGTGCTTAGCTTTGGGTTCAATCTTGCGGTGTCCTTACCCAGTGACAAAAAGGGTTGCAAGGCACGTATTGTAGTGTTGCCATCGAGGATAACAAGATGGGGTTTATATCATATTGCATGTGTTTATCCCTCTACATCATGTCATCTTGCTTAATGCGTTACTCTGTTCTTATGAACTTAATACTCTAGATGCAGGCAGGAGTCGGTCAATGTGTGGAGTAATAGTAGTAGATGCAGGCGGGAGTCGGTCTACTTGTTATGGACGTGATGCCTATATACATGATCATGCCTAGATAATCTCATAACTATGCGCTTTTCTATCAATTGCTCGACAGTAATTTGTTCACCCACCGTAATACTTATGCTATATTGAGAGAAGCCTCTAGTGAAACCTATGGCCCCCGGTCTATCTCTTATCATATTTGCTTTCAATCTACCTTTATTTGCATCTTTACTTTTTGCATCTATCTTATAAAATACCAAAAATATATTTATCTTATCTTACTATCTTTATTAGATCTCACTTTCGCAAGTGGCCGTGAAGGGATTGACAACCCCTTTATTGCGTTGGTTGCGAGTTCTCAGTTTGTTTGTGTAGGTGCGTGGGACTTTTGAGGAGCCTCCTACTGGATTGATACCTTGGTTCTCAAAACTGAGGGAAATACTTACGCTACACTTTGCTGCATCACCCTCTCCTCTTCGAGGAAAACCAATGCAAGCTCAAGATGTAGCATGGACACCAACAAATTTGTATGAAATTGGGAGATGAATGGAAAACAACATTTTGAACTAAGGTTGGATTATATGAGTGGTTAGTCATGACTTTTGGGTTAACTAATGCACCTAGTACTTTCATGAGATTAATGAGCAATGTTTTACGTGCTTTCATTGGACGATTTGTGGTAGTCTATTCTGATGATATACCGATTTATAGAAGATGTTTGGAAGAACATTTGGAACATTTACATGTCGTTTTTATTGCTCTATGTGATGCACGTTTGTTTGGTAACCTTGGGAAGTGCACCTTTTACACTGACCGAGTATCTATTCTTGGCAATGTTGTTACTCCACAGGGAAATGAAGTTGATAAAGCCTAGATTGAAGCTATTGAGAGTTGGTTGCAGCCCAAAATGGTCACACAAGTGAGGAGTTTTCTTGGACTTCTTGGTTTCTATAGGCGTTTTGTGAGATATTTCAGCACCATTGCCGCACCTCTCAATGAGCTTAGAAAGAAGGATGTGCCTTTTGTTTGGGCTATTGCATAGGAAGAAACCTTCACGGTGTTAAAAGATAAGTTGACACATGCTCCATTACTCCAACTTCCTAATTTTAATAAGACTTTTGAGCTTGAATATGATGCTAGTGTAATTGGATTAGGAGGTGTGCTATTACAAGGTGGTAAACCTGTTGCATACTTTTCTGAAAAATCGAATGGGCCTACTATGAATTATTCAACTTATGATAAGGAATTTATGCTCTTGTTCGGACTTTGGAATCATGGCAACATTCTTTATGGCCCAAAGAATTTGTTATACATTCTAATCATGAATCTTGGAAGCACATTAAAAGTCAAGCAAAACTGAACCATAAACATGCTAAATGGGCTGAATTCATTGAGACTTTTCCTTATGTCATTAAACAGAAGAAGGGCAAAGAAAAGGTTGTTGTTGATGCATTGTCTTGTCGTTATACTAGTGAGGGAGTCCTGGGGTCCTCAGGCGTCCGGCCTATTCAATATGGCCCAGGCTGATGGGCTGTAAAGATGAAGGAAGAAGACCACCTCCCGTGTCCGACTAGGGCTCCTATATGGGTGAAAGGCAAGATTAGGTGTACGGATATACTATTTCCTTTCTCTCTAAACCGACACTGTACAACCCTAGGCCCCTCCGGTGTTTATATAAATTGGAGGGTTTAGATCGGGGGCAGGATCATAACATTCATATGCTAGACAAACTAGGGTTTAGCCATTACGATCTCGAGGTAGATCAAATCCTGTAACCCCTATACTCATCGAATATAATCAAGAAGGACATATGGTTTTACCTCCTTTAAGAGGGCCCGAACCTGGGTAAACATTGTGTCCCTTTGTACATTGTTACCATTGATCCTCATAGGCACAGCTTGGGGCCCCCTACCCGAGATCTGCCGGTTTTGACACCGACATTGGTGCTTTCATTGAGAGCTCTACTTTGTTGTCAACAGAAGGATTGATGGCACGCCTCTTCATCAACGATGATGCTGTGTCTAGGGAGACTTTTCTCGCTTGTCATGGAATTAACACGTCAGATGTCCTCATGAAAGGACTTAGTCGTAGAGCCATCGCGATGGGTTAGCTTGAAGGGGTTAAACCGGACAAGGCACACGGGAGTTTATACTAGTTCGTCCCCTTCGATGAAGGTAAAAGCCTATGTCTAGTTGTGATGGGATTGATTGGGTTTCGATGACCAGGGAGCGAATACGCTTTGCCTGGGTCTCGAGTTTGTTGTCTCCTATCCTTGAACCGCCGCAGGGTCATCCCTTTATATACATAGGTTGACGTCCGGCCGGTCTACAGAGTCCCGAGGCCGACTCATACAAGTGTCCGGCTCGGTCTCTCCTTTCCTAACTTACAATACAAGTTACATAACCATGGCGGTTTACCACTATGGTCCCTAATCCGCCTTTGGGCTCCGGGCCTCTAAGCTTCATTAGTAAAACGCCATATTCTGGATCTTCGTGGGCTTCAACATAGTTGAGGGTGAACCGGGCACTCCTTACTGGTTTACGCTCAGTAGTTATATCCCCAACATTAGGCCCCAGATTGATTTGGACTTGTTCATGTCAATCTTCAATACTTAAAGAAATTCTGTGAACATCTCCTTATATTCTCGTAAACCGCCATAATGTCTTCTCCTGAAAACTTTGTTAAACCGCCGTGACATCATCCTCTGGACACAGCAATGGATCATCATGACATCATCTCTGTATAAAAAGATTTTAAAAAGATTCCCTTCATTAATGGTATCCCGAAAATCGAGGCGACAGGCGCGCCCTCTTTTCCGCTTCAGGCTCCTCGATTCTTGAGCCTGCCACTTATCCCTTTCTTCTTATAAATAAAGCCAATGGGTCTTTCCATTCTTTCCCCTTGCCTCTTCTTCTTCCTCTCGCGAACCCCTACCGCTCGAGCTCCGCCGCCGCCACAGAGCGCACCGTCGTGTTCGTCTTCGGCCGCTGCATCACCCTGAATCAAACCAGAGCTCACGGCATCCCTCCGCAGTAGATCTGTTGTGGTATGTTTTCCCTTTTCCGCATCTTTAGATCTATGCTAGGGTTAACGAGTTCATCTTAGTTCTTCGTTTTTACTTCTGTCGTGGTTTCTTTGACCCAACAGTAGCGTAGATCTCATGCAGTAGTTGCTCCGCATCCATTTTCAGCACTAGTAGATCTTCCTTCTTTGTAAAGAATCCTCAGTAGAACGTACAACCTTCTCTGTTCTGCTTAACGCCATTATAGATCGCAGAAATTTTTCTTTACTGAAGCATGGTAGATCCAAATTAATTTCATCATTGTGTGAAACCTGTTTCTGTCAACACTTAGTAGATTTTCATCTCTGGCTTCCTCCACCTAAGGGCGGTTTAAATTTTTAGTAGTTGGTAATCCGCCATATATCATTAGCCCTCACATAAACCGCCACCTTATTTTGAGTAGAAAAACTCCGGTTTAACTCACATATATGCTTTCGCCAAATTCCTCGGTTTAACACTAATCAACCATCCATCGTAAACCGGCCTTCACTTTTCCTTTTACAGTTTGTTTCCAAGATGACCAAGCAATTCGCCGCTTCCAACTAGGTTCCGTCCCGGATTACGGAAACGCAGATCAATGGCTACATTGTAACTGGCGCTTTAGCCTAAAAAATGTCCTTCACTGGCGAGTCCTTGGCCCTGAGTGCCCTCTTGAGCCTCAAGATGGAGAAGTTATTGTTTTTATGCAACACTTAGACCGGGGCTTCAGCCCTCCTGGATCAAAAAAATTTCGGGATGTCCTTGCGAGCTTTCAACTCCATCCCCAAGACATTGGACCAAATTCCGTATCAAATATATGCAACTTTCAAGTATTTTGTGAAGTTTACCTTCAAGAGGAACCATCCGTTGAGCTCTTCCGGGACTTTTTCCACCTAAACCGCCGAACTAAGTTTTCTGATGGTCCTAACACGGAACTTGGTGGGGTATCAATCCAGAAGAGGAAGGAAGTTGATTTCCCACATCCATCACACAACAGTCATCCCAAAGACTGGAACCAAACTTGGTTTTATTGTCAGAACACCGCCCCTGCTGGAGAAAATCCCTTGCCGGGTTACCGCCCTCACCGGCTTAGCAATGGCCACCCATTACCTCGACGATTAACTGCCAAAGAACGGCAAACTTACGCACCTCAACTCGCCAAGATCCGGGCTCTCTTGGCCAACGGTTTGACTGGTGTTGATCTCATTCGCTGTTGGGCTAAATGGCACATCCTGCCCTTAAGTCGCCGCTCCGGATTAATGCATGAATATACCGGCGACGCCAAGGACCCTCAACGGTTTAATGAAATAGAAATGACTGATGATGAAGTTACCAAATCGGTGAAGAAGATGTTAGACGAACCAATCGCCGCATGCAGTCAAACCGGGTTGGCCCCCTTTTACACCGCCAACAAACCACCAGTGGTAAAGATTTTAACTTTGTACTTTCTTTATCCGCCCCCGCTTTAACATTGTTCTAACAAATCTTTGTTTCATTTTGACAGGCCAATAGCTCCTTTTGGAAAAGGAAGCCTTCAGATAAACCGGCAAGAGCTCCTCGTGCCAAGAGCAAAGCTATCAAGAAAGCAGCCAAGAAGAAGACCGGCGAAGCTGCTGATCCGCCCGAAGATGTTGAAGATTCGGATCAAGAGGTAGAACTTGACTCCCTTGGCTCCCTTTTCATACATCTTATTAACAATGACTATTATCAGGACGTCAGCCGTGCGGACCATGTTGAGGTAATCTCTCTTTCCTCCGATTCAGATCTCGTGTCGGTTCAAAGATTTCGTCGTGCAGTTCGGAAAGTGAAATACTCTCACCCCCTTGCTTATTTGGATCCAAAGTTTTCTTTGAAGACACAGCAACCTGAAGGGCATCGCACAACCCGACATAGTGGCCAGCAAGTCACCTCTTCCGGTTTACGGGACACACCAACCCGGAAGCGTCGTCCGGAGGTTACTTGTTCTCCTGAAAAACTTTGTCCTTTGAAGGGTTTCTTCCGATACCCACTCAATCCATCTGATCCGAATTACCAGCTGTCTTCCGATTTGTCTGGCGGTTCATCAACCACTCAGCTGCCTCCCCTCAAGACTGTCGTTGGGTAACTGTATTGCTTTTCGGTTTGTCTCTTCATGCATCGGTTTATCATACTAATCTTTATTTTGATGTTGTAGCACCAAGGCCCGATTGAGCAAGAAAGCCAAAACCAGCGGCCCCACTGACGATGTTGAACCGGAGAAGACCCCAGAAAATGCTGGTGAAAATTCTGATATTGTCATGGATGACTCTGCCCCGCAAGACCCAGCTATGGATGCTAATCCGCCGGAGGCTGACCCGGCTACACATGTTGATACATCAAGTCCACGTGCCACGCCTTCAAGTCCAGCTGCTGATCCGCTGAGTTCAGCTCCTAATCCGCCAAGCCCTGTTGCCAATCCGCCAAGCCCTGCTGCCAATCAACCAAGCCTAGCCAAAGACAATGTCAATACACCGAGCCCAGCCAAAGATGATGATGATGTTATTGTCACTGGCACTGCTTATACCGCCCCAGGCAATCCAGTTGTTTTATCAAAACATACTGCCAAGGATGAATTTGCTGCTATGGGCAAGGGGAAAGGGAAAACCGACTTTTCAAGCTATGTTAACCTTTCTGCTCAGGATCTTCATTCCGGATTCTTGAACCGGCTTTATACCAGCCGAGATTATGAGGCCGGTTTGGTGAATCTCGTGAAGGAACGCTATGAGGTAATCTTCCAAACACCTTCATCTTTATTATGTATATTCATTGTATTGTAGCCCCCAAGGGCCGGTTTATCTCTTGAAGATAAACCGGGACTTTAAAGATAAAGAACACTTGGACTTCATAGCTCCCAAGGGCCGGTTTGTCTTTTGAAGACAAACCGGGACTTTGATATTCCATACTGTACTTTGTTGACTTTCCTTACTTGTGTATTTTCTTGATCAAACACACATTAGCCCCCAAGTGCCAAGATTAAGACTTGTCTTGATCCTTGGGACTTCAAACAATCAGTAGTAAAGAAGCAATCTGCATTAGCCCCCAAGTGCCAAGTGTATAACTTGTTATATGCTTGGGACTTTTGATAAAATATTTGACATGCTCCTTCTCTGATTGTGTCAGGCTGATATAAATCATCAAAGCTCTCAAATTGCTGATCTTCAAGAGAATATTAAATCCCAACAAGCAGAGACTTCCAAGGCCAAGGATGTGCTTAAAACCGCTTTGGCGGCCATGGAACAACTTAAATAAGGGTTCAAGACGGAGCGTGCCAACTGGGAGACTAAAAAGAATACATTGCTAAAGCGGGCGGAAGATGCCGAGTCAGCTCTCAAACCGGTGATGGAAGAGCTAACTGGGTTGAAGCGCCAAGTGAATGCCATGACTTCTGCAATATTTGGTAAGTAATCTTGTCAAGATTTCTTGAATGACCATCTTTATAGTTTTGCCGGTTTAACATCAAAATCTTAAACCGATGTAGGTGGCCGCATTGCTCATCTGGGTTCGTACATGCAGATGAAGCTGAAGGCAGCATATACACTGATAGAACAACTGTATACCAGTGCCCAACGGGTTATCTGTGCAGCCTCATACAATAATCTGGCCCCAACATTGATCAAGGACACTCTAGCAAAGTTATCCATGACACCGCGCAGATAGAAGAGATGAACCGATTCGCTGCCCGGGCTGGCGCTTTGTTGGCACTTACCCGAGCCAAAGCATGGATAGCTGACCTGGATCCGGTTGATATCGCCAAGGGCTTTCCTAGTGAACAAGAAAACAGGGCAGAGTTTGATAACGAAGCCCTAAAAAATGTGACAAGGGACATGCGTCCTCTGGCGAGTCAATTGGCAGAAGAAGCTAACTTGATGGTTCACCGGTCCTTCTATGATGCCAACAACAAGCGGATTGACACTGTCATGCCGAAAGGGCAAAATCTTATTCCGCCAATCCGTAAGCACACTTACGCCCCTGAAGTTGATCCGACTGAACTTATAAGTGAAGAGGCTGTCTTTCAGGCTTTAACCCGGATTGACTGGACCACCACTGACTTCTAGCCACTGGATGGGGAGGAGGAGGCTAAACCGATGCCAGATGATCCATCAACTTCACGTCAACATGGTGATGATGCTTGATCCGGCAATCTGGTTGATGCTTCATAAACTTTGCTCTGTGGAAAGAACAATTCCATATTTTGGGCCTTAAAGTGCCTTGTAATAGGCTAGTTAAAATACTTTGATCTGCTGCCATCGTGCACTGGATATACTTTGTTTGATCCGCCATGCCAATTTCAGTGTTGGCTTATATGTTCATAATATTATACAATCCTTATGTCTGCATAAAAAGATCTTGTCCGGGCGGTTTACCGCTGGACGGGTTATAATGCCCAAGATACAGCCTGGCTAATAACCAAAGTGGAATAAATATGAAATAACTCATACTTGTGATATGAAATCACGTAGTAAGGGTAAAACCCAAATCTTGAGCTGTTATAACCCTCACCCTATAATGATGTTGATGAATAAGTTATGCCGGGTTACGATGAACACCAGATGATCAAACTGGCGACATATAGTCAAAGCCAGGCCGGGTTTTGTAAACACCGATTTAATAAGATGGTCTGACAACTTGTAGTTGAAAGCCAAGCCGGGTTAACAAACACTGGGTTAATATGATGACTGAAAAGCCACACCAGGTCAATAGACACTGGTTCAAGATAAATTGATCAACATGTGAAAAATTGGCAAAAAAGCAAATAAGAAACCATGTAGGCAAGGCTTTTCAAGGGTTGCCAGGCCCAAAGTCGAGGCTTTTCATGGGCTACCAGGCCACTGAGTTAAACCATTTCGCAAAGCCTTTTAAGATGGGCCTCCAACTAACCGATCGTCGTTTTAACTTTGACAAGTTCAAGGTCTGTATAAGATTGACTTGTCAAACGTTCGGCAGGTCGTGCCAGGATTATCTGGATAGGAGTGGCTTACTTGATGAAGGCAGGTTAACCCGGGGTTTTAGGTGAGTACACCAGGCTTCCAAGCCATGGGTCGATACCCAATTACAAGGGTCCTTTCAAACTCTTTGTTGCTTTGCACAAAGAGCCCCCAAGTATCTTTGTGAGCTGTGCTTAATGGGTGGCTACGTTTGAGCTGTGCATAACATCCAGACTCTCTTTGGCCCCTTGGGTGTGAAGCTCCCAAGCTATTTTTATGGCATGATAGCCGGTTTAACAGGTAGTACTTCGCTTTGTCAGCTGAAGCCCCCATGTAAACAAAGAGATTTGAAGAAAACGGCAGAGGTCCTGCTTATAGCAAGGATGTCGGTTTATTATATTGATCATAATATATACATTGTTGAAATATGTTCATAAGAAAAGCATATGGCTCAAGTGTACTAAGGCCGAAGGAGAGCTATGTTCCACGGCCGCCGGGTCTCCTCCTCAGAACTGCGTGAGTCTTCTCGAATGTCAATGATGTAGTATGATCCGTTGTGCAGATTTTTGCTGACCACAAAGGGTCCTTCCCAAGGTGGGGATAACTTGTGCATATCGGTCTGATCCTGGATGAGCCGAAGCACTAAGTCGCCTTATTGAAAGGCTCGTGTCTTAAACCGGCGGCTGTGATAACGCCGCAGGTCTTGTTGATAAACCGCCGATCGAGCCAAAGCCATGTCCCGTTTCTCATCTAACAGGTCCAGCGCCTCTTGGCATGCTTGCTCATTATCCGCTTCAACATAATTGGCAACCCGGGGCGAATCATGACGAATATCACTTGGGAGGACGGCCTCAGCCCCGTAAACCATGAAGAAAGGTGTATAACACGTAGATCAGTTTGGGGTGGTATTTATACTCCATAACACATATGGTAATTCTTCCACCCAACAACCCGGCGTCTGCTTCAAAGGAACCATAAGCCGGGGCTTGATACCCTTCAGATTTCTTGATTCGCCCTCTCAGCTTGACCATTGGACTATGGACGAGCCACGGATGCTACATCAAGCCGGATGTGCTCTCGTCGACAAAACTCCTCCATCTCACCTTTAGAAAGGTTTGTGCCATTATCTGTGATGATGCTGTGTGGAAAACCAAAATGGAAAATGATCTTTTTGAGAAATTGAACCGCCGTGGCTGCATCACACTTGCTGACGGGCTCCGCTTCAACCCATTTAGTGAACTTGTCAACCGCCACCAACAGGTGGGTCTTCTTATCTTGGGAGCGCTTAAAAGGTCCCACCATATCAAGCCCCCAAGTGGCAAACGGCCAAGTGATAGGAATCATCCGTAGCTCCTGAGCCGGAACATGAGCTCGACGTGAAAATTTCTGACAAGCGTCAAACCGCTTTACCAGATCCTCCGCATCAGCATGAGCTGTCAACCAATAGAACCCATGACGAAAAGCTTTAGCCACCAGGGACTTTGAACCGGCATGGTGACCACAATCCCCTTCATGGATTTCTGGTAGAATCTCTTGTCCTTCTTCAGGATAAATACAATGTTGGAATACGCCTGAAACACTGCAACGGTGTAACTCGCCATTGTGAATAACCATGGACTTGGACCGTCGGATTATCTGTCTGGCGAAGACCTCATCATCTGGTAACTTGCCCCGGTTCATATACGCCAAATATGGAACCATCCAATCCGGAGTGGTATGTAAAGCGGCCACCAATTGGGCCTCTGGATCAGGAACAGCTAAATCCTCCTCTGTAGGCAACTTAACGGATGGGTTATGCAGGATATCTAAAAAGGTATTGGGTGGTACTAGTTTACGTTGAGATCCCAGCCGGCTTAAAGCATCTGCTGCTTCATTTTTGCGTCGGTCAATGTGCTCAACCTGATAACCCTTAAAGTGACCTGCCACAATATCCACCTCGCGTTTATAAGCTGCCATGAGTGGATCCTTAGAATCCCAAGTACCAGAAACTTGCTGAGCCACCAGATCAGAATCTCCAAAACAGCGAACCCGGCTTAAGTTCATTTCCTTAGCCACACAGAGACCGTGGAGTAAGGCCTCGTACTCAGCTGAATTGTTAGTACAAGGAAACATTAAGCGGAGAACATAACAAATTTTATCACCTCGAGGGGAAGTAAGAACAACTCCAGCCCCCGAGCCTTCCAATTGCCCGGATCCATCAAAGTGAATGGTCCAGTATGTATTATCCGGTTTGTCCTCTGGTGCCTGTAACTTGGTCCAATCATTGATGAAGTCAACAAGCGCATGTGACTTGATTGATGTCCGAGGCATATACTTCAATCCGTGTGGGCCAAGCTCAATTGCCCACTTTGCAACCCGGCCGGTTGCCTCCCTGTTCTAAATTATATCGCCCAAAGGAGCTGAACTGACCATTGTAATGGGATGGCCTTGAAAGTATTGTTGAGCTTCCGACTTGCCATAAAAACCCCATAAACCAGCTTCTGCCAATGCGGATACCGTTGCTTTGACTCGATAAGTACTTCGCTGATATAGTAAACCGGCCGTTGAACCGGATATTCTTTACCAGCCTCCTTGCGCTCCACCACAATTTCTACGCTGACAGCACGGGCATTAGCAGCCACGTACAATAACAAGGGCTCTTTGTCAACTAGAGCAGCAAGAACCGGCGGTTCAACCAACTGCCGCTTTAAGTCCTCAAACGCCGCATTAGCTGCGTCACTCCAGACGAAATCATCTGTCTTTTTCAACATCTGATACAAAGGAATCGCCTTCTCTCCCAAACGGCTGATAAACCGGCTAAGGGCGGCAATTCGACCCGCCAAACGCTGAACATCATTGATACACTTCGGTTTAGCCAAAGATGTAATCGCTTTGATTTTTCCGGATTAGCCTCAATGCCTCTGTTGGACACCAGAAAGCCTAAGAGCTTGCCTGCCGGAACACCAAAAACACACTTATCCGAATTAAGCATCATTTTGTAAACCCAAAGATTGTCAAACGTTTACTTGAGGTCATCTATCAAAGTTTCCTTCTTCCTGGATTTCACCACAATGTCATCCACATAGGCATGAACATTACGCCCAATCTGCATGTGAAGACAATTTTGCACACAACGTTGATAAGTTGCTTGGGCACTTTTGTGCCCAAAGGGCATAGAAACATAGCAGAAGGCTCCAAAGGGAGTGATGAAGGTAGTCTTCTCCTGGTCCTTAACTGCCATTTTAATCTGATGATAACCTGAATAAGCATCCAAAAAACTCAGGCGCTCACAACCCGCCGTCGCATCAATAATCTGGTCAATACGCGGGAGAGCAAAAGGATCTGCTGGACAAGCCTTGTTCAAATCTGTGTAGTCCACACACATACGCCAAGTGTCGTTTTTCTTAAGAACAAGCACCGGATTAGCCAACCACTTCGGGTGAAATACTTCTATGATAAACCCAGCAGCCAACAGCCGGGCTACCTCTTCACCAATGGCCTTGCATCTTTCCTTGTTAAAGCGGCGAAGAAATTGCTTAACCGGTTTAAACTTGGGATCAATATTAAGGGTGTGCTCAGCGAGTTCCCTCAGTACACCTGGCATGTCATTTACCTGGTACTACACCATGAAAAATAGTGTTGGACGGTTTAAGACTCTTGTGTGTCAACCCCATGCGACAAAAAGTCTCATAGTACAGGATGTTGATACTGCTCCCTCCATCCATCAGGACTTTGGTAAACTTGTAACCTCCCACCTGAGGTGCTACCACCAAAGCCAGTTGACCCGGATTGTCAACCCGGGGCGGATGATCCTCTCTGCTCCACACAATGGGCTGCTCGGACCACCGCAAATAACGTGGCACTGCCGGTTCAACAGCATTAACTGCCCTTTTGTGAAGCTTCTAATCGCGCTTACATAGGCTAGTAGTGAACACATGATACTGCCCACCATTCAACTGCTTGGGGTGACTTTGATAACCTGACTGCTGCTGATTTCCTTGATTATTCTGTTGGCCATTACCACCTTGGTTATTCTGGTTGCCCTGATTATTCTGAAATCCAGAGTTTGAACCGCCACCACCATGAAAACCTGGACCTGAAATGCCCGACGGACCCTGATCATACTGAAAGACATCAGAATTCTTGAACTCCTTCATAATATAACAATCTTTCCAAAGATGTGTGGAAGGGGCCTCCTTGGTCCCATTCTTTGGGCAAGGCTAGTTTAATAGATGCTCCAGATTCATCCCTCCACCGCGCTGGGGCGGTTTACCTTTACGACGCTGCATAATGGTGTTAGCCACAAGATCTGAACTATCTGCCTTGCGCTTACCATTATTCCCGTGGCCTCCTTGGTTGTGATGTTGTCCCTTTGCACCGCCGTTCTTCTTTCCCTTCTCCGGTTTCTCCTCATCAGAATCGGGATCCTTGGTATTATCAGAATCGACATATTTGTCCAAGGCTGCCATAAGGGTTCCCATGTCATTGTAGTGGTGCTTGAGCCGTCCCAACTTCATCTTTAGTGACTTAAATCGGCAATTACGCTCCAGCGTTATGATTGCTTGACCAGCATTATCCGGCCTGATGAATGCAAAACTTTCGAAACCTGGCGCACCCAATGAGTTGTTGACTCGTTCTCCCCTTGAACATAGGCATCTAGATCCACAATGGACATAGGTTGTTTGCACATGTCTTTGAAATTGGCTATAAACCGGGCCTTCAACTGGTCCCATGACTCAATGGAGTTGGCTGGTAAGTTTTTCAACCAAGTACGGGTTGTCCCTTCCAACATCATCGTGAAGTACTTTGCACAGGCCGCTTCATCCACATCCAGCATCTCCATTGCCATCTCATAGCTCTCTACCCACGCCTCAGGTGGCTGATCCGTGGTATAATTAGGCACCTTACATGGACCCTTGAAATCCTTGGGCAGTCGCACATTATGAAGAGCCGGAATGAGACACGGCACTCCCGAGGAACTAAAGGCAAGCCCGGTGCCTCGGTTAACTGATGCCGCTGGCTGAACCGGGGCGGGTTGATGCCAACCCGCATATTGTGCTGCCAAAGCGGCCTCCCTTCATGGTCTGCCATTATCCACCACGTCCTGAGCATTTACCTCACCGCGCGCCGGATTGGGTCCTAGAGGGACATTACGGCGCCGCGCACTGCTAGACACTTCCGGTTCATCCATGTGCCTGCTATAGCTTTTGCTCGGACGGGGGATCGAATGAATTCTATCTCGGCTATAGGAATAAGCCTACTGCTGCACCACGGCGGTTTGAAGAAGATCCCTGGCCCGCCGCGTCTCAATCGCCGCCAGTGAATCGCCCTCCATTGGAATGGCTGCCAGGCGAGATGATGCGGCAATCATGTTATCCAAAGGGCTCGAGAAGTGACCCGGTGGTGTGGATATGTATTGCGGCGGGTTATCCGTTCGTCGAGGTGGTTCCGTCATCCGTGGTTGATCCGCCGCCGCTCTAGGTGCGTCGGTCCGGTTTGCGGCTGCCGGATTGCTTGGCCCAGCCCCCGGTGTATTAAAGAGATTCAATCCTTCGAAGATTGGCTGCATCCGCGATTGGTACTTCCTTCGCATTACGTCATCTGATGCATTTTGATCCAACATGAGCCGGTAATTCTGCGCCTCTATCTGCTGTGACTGGGCATCCAAAGCGGCCCGTTCTTCAGCCATCTTAGCATCCTCAGTTGCCAGGTCCTCCTTAGCCTGTGTTATCTGGTCCTTCAGCTTCGCAATGTTCGCATTGTGCCGATCCTGCATCTCCGGGGTAACTGCCGTGGTTAACAAGGTCACCCAGGCATCCATCAAACCGGAGAGGACTTGAGCCGGTCGGCGCGCCGGGGCTCCTGCCGCGGCCGCTGATCCGGTATTCATTGCCGCTGTAGATGAAGACTGCAAAGTGGGCTATGTTCCGGCCATGTAAACAGCGACCCGACTTGGCGGTTCAAGGAGGTCCGGAATGCTATTGCCATCGGAATATCCTTCGAACACACCATCATGAATTTGGTATAGGGACTCGGTTTCTCCAGTGGATGACTCGCCGTCGGAATAAATGGTCGTCTCGCCTTCAGACATCGGTTCAGATCCGATCCCATGGACACATCCTACGAACGCCACGCTTCATGGCAATCTTAACCCGGGCTGGACTCGCATGATGAGCCGTCTCGACGAGGTCGGTGCAAATGTCCGGCTCAGGGCCCGGTTCACCGATCTTGCCGATGAAAACATGAATTCCGCCAAAGGGGACCCGGTACCCGTACTCGATTGAGCCGGCCTCGGGGCCCCATCCTTCGTCATCGATGTAGAGCTTGCCGCGACAACTCTTGGTCATCCGGCCAACCACGTACCCCTTGAGTCCTTCAGAGCTGCCCTTTAAGAACTCGAAACCATCGTGCAATAGCCCCACGGTGGGCGCCAACTGTCGTGGAATTAACACGTCAGATGTCCTCATGAAAGGACTTAGTCGTAGAGCCATCATGACGGGTTAGCTTGAAGGGGTTAAACCGGACAAGGGACACGGGAGTTTATACTAGTTCGGCCCCTTCAATGAAGGTAAAAGCCTACATCTAGTTGTGATGGGATTGATTGGGTTTCGATGACCAGGGAGCGAATACGCTTTGCCTGGGTCTCGAGTTTGTTGTCTCCTGTCCCTGAACCGCCGTCGGGTCATCCCTTTATATACATAGGTTGACGCCCGGCCGGTCTACAGAGTCCCGAGGCCGACTCATACAAGTGTCCGGCTCGGTCTCTCATTTCCTAACTTACAATACAAGTTACATAACCATGGCGGTTTACCACTATGCGCCCTAATCCGCCTTTGGGCTCCGGGCCTCTAAGCTTTATTAGTAAAACGCCATCCTCTGGATCTTCGTGGGCTTCAACATAGTTGAGGGTGAACCGGGCCCTCCTAGCCGGTTTATGCTCAGTAGTTATATCCCCTACATCGCTGGACAAGTCTTTGTGTTTGGCGGCTTCGTGCTACGTGCCGACTTGACGGTCCACCTTGAGCAGGTCGACAGTTACGCCCCCGGTCACCAGATCAGGTTTGGGAACTTGAATTACGTCGTTGATATCCGAGGTGATCTGATCTTTGAAGGGTTCGCAGCCTCAATTCCGCTCCCTACCCTCATGAAGAAGGCCCTTCAGACCCACTGTCAGATCCCGTCCAGGGGTGAATGTTCACACCTGCCTCGGCCTTATATCTGGGGTAGATCGTGCCATCCGAAGACGAAAGGATCGACTTCGTCGGACTCTCTGCTATCATGGAGTTGTAAACCGGAGACCTAGATGCAATCGCGTGGCCGGTAAACCCAGGGTCAAATGGGACTCTCCCGGTCATTGGAGAGCCGGACTCGCATCTGGAGGATAACTCCGAACTGTTAAGGTCTGCGCCCACCAAGCTCAATCAAGTTCCTGGCCCTGCAGATCCGCAGTCTCCCATCCAGCTTTCGCTTTTAGACAAAGCACTTGGCTTAATACAATCTCTTGCCATTACGGAAGCTTTCCTCCAAACTACACCCAACATAGGCTGGGGCTGAGGTTGGGGAATTTTACACCCCACCCACAACCCACTTAATAGCCACTATCGAGGATTTAACCAACATGCTAGACTACGCCTCCAAAAACATCAATGACATGGGTGATGACATCGACAACATGGGCGATGACATCGACGCCAAACAAACCCAAAACACGCCTACTACAGGGTGTTGGACGGCAACTTCTACCTACGATGTATACATGGTGGACACTCATGAGGAAAAGGACGATGATGGCGTTCAAGATCCAGGCAAGGACAAGCCCGTCAATGAACCACCAATGCGCCAGCGTCAGCGGTGCCGCTCATGATAGCGTCAGGCAAAGGATAGTAATACCCACACCGGAGATAATGAAACCCCGGATAACGCCGAAGACCACGACCACCCCGTCGAGCCCACGTACAAGCAGGACGAGAGGGAGGAGGGTCAGTATAGCCCCGAAAACACTGATCACGAGGACTTGGAAGACAACAACCACTTACCTGGCCCTGAAGAGTATGCGAGCCTCGGCGACGAAGATTTTATCGTCCCAGAGGAACTCCTTGAATAGAACACTTCAAGCGACAACTCATCGCCACTATGCGGACCCTTAAAAAGAAACTGCAATAGCTTCAAGCTGAACATGACACGCTCAACGATAGATAGACTAAAGTCCTAGCTGCCGAAGAGTAAGACCTTGAGCGACCAGCAAAGAGTTACCCCAAGCGCAGGCTACTGCCACAATTTGACGACGAAGCCCTCGAGCCAATTCCATCGAAATATAATTATGTTGATCAACCAGACCGACCACCACGTGGACGGGACAAACAGCCTATCACGCCGAACACCAGCCTGCACCACCTCGCCATAGAGGCAAGGAGACAGCGGCACCGGACTACACTTACGACTTACGTCAGGACCTGGCCAATGAAGCCGGCCAGAACAGATCGAATTACTGATCCATAGGATGTGATCCGACATGAGATGACGGCCACCAAACCTGACTCGACGAACACCATGATGGTAGAGGTCAGCACCGAACACAGATCTCATCCGAACTCCGTTGCGATGTAGCCAGGTATTAAGGTGCCGCACACCCTATGTGCTTTACTGATGAAGTAATGCAGCACCAATTTCCGGAAGGGTTTAAACCCGTAAACATTGAACAGTACTATGGAATAACAGACCCTGCCGTCTGGATTGAGGATTTTCTTCTCCACATTCACATGGCTCGCGGAGATGATCTACACGCCATGAAATACCTTCCCTTGAAGTTGAAGGGACTTGCACGACACTGATTAAACCGTCTCCCAGAGAACTCCATCGGGAGCTGGGAAGATTTAGAAGATGCTTTCTGGACCAACTTTCAGGGCACCTATGTCCGGCCGCCGGACGCCGATGACCTAAGTCACATAGTCCAGTAGCCTGGAGAGTCAGCTCGCAAACTTTGGAATCGATTCCTCATTAAAAAGAACCAAATCGTGGACTGTCCAGATGCCGAAGCCTTAGTGGCCTTTAAGCACACCGTCCGTGATGAATAACTCGCCTGACACCTCGGGCAGGAAAAGCCGAAAACCAAGGAAGCCCTTACAACACTCATGACCCGCTTCTACGCGGGCGAAGATAGCTAGCTAGCTCGTAGAAGCAACAGTTCCAGCGACCCCGGCACCTCCAAGGCCAGGGACGACAATGGTAGGCCACACCGCAATAGACACAAGCATCAGAACAACAATGACGACACCGAAGACACGAGAGTCAATGCCGGATTCAATGGTTCTAAATCCGGTTAGCAGAAGAAACCTTTCAAGGGCAACAGGACGGTCTATCCAATTTTGACAAAATCCTCGAGAGGCCTTGCCAGATTCATGGCACCCCCGATAAGCTTGCCAACCACACTAATAGAAATTGTTGGGTTTTTAAACAGGCCAGTAAGTTAAATACCAAACACAAGGGGAAGGGACTCCCAAGCGAGGACGACGATGAGCCCCGTCAGCCGAACACCGGGGGTCAGAAGCAGTTTCCCCCCAAAGTGAAAAGAGTGAACATGATCTATGTCACTCACATACCCAAAAGGGAGCGCAAGCGTGGACTAAGGGACGTCTACGCCGTAGAGCCTATTGCCCCAAAATTCAATCCATGGTTAGCCTGTTCGATCACCTTTGATCGCAGGGATCACGCAACTAGTATCCGTCACAGGGGTTTGGCCGCCCTAGTACTCGATCCTATCATCGACGAATACCATCTTACTAGAATCCTTATGGACAGCGGCAGCAGTCTTAACTTGATTTATGAAGACACTGTCCGTAAAATGGGCATCGACCCGTCTAGAATCAAGCCTAGTAAAACTACCTTTAAAGGAGTGATACCCGGCATGGAGGACCATTGTACGGGCTCATTAACACTGTAAGTGGTATTCGGCTCTCCAGACAACTTCCGTCGCGGAGAACTGATCTTTGATGTCGTCCCTTTCGACAATGGCGGTCACGCATTGCTCGGACGAACCGCTTTCGCCCATTTTAATTCGGTCCCACACTATGCTTATTTGAAGCTTAAAATGCCCGGACCGCATGGCGTCATCATAGTTACTGGAAATATGGAGCATTCCCTCCATACTGAAGAACAAACCGCGACTCTAGCAGCCGAGGTGCACGGTGGCCTTATCAAGCTGAACAATCCATCGGCCATCAAGACCAATGATATTGCTAAAAGGGCCCGGTCCGCGCCTCATGGAGATAACTTGGTGGACCCTGACCTCAAATAGCAGCCCTGCCTCCATCGATTGCCCCATAAGGCCACGGTATATGTACTATGCGTACATAACTACACACTTAAAATACCTTGGGCAATGCCAGAGGCACACTGCGGGAAAGGTAAATAGTACGGTTCGATCCTATCCGGACCTCACATACCTTTTTTCCTCTTTCACTGTAGGTTATTTTGAAAGCCTACCAATTGTATGGTTGCATGAGGGCTCCCTTCTCGGCCCCTATTTCTCTTCTTTACAGACAACCATCTAATCCTCCTCTCAAAGGATTCACTACTAAGGAGAAACGGCGTAGATGTGCGGCAGGGCACCATTGGGATCTTCAAACCATTACTTTAAGGCCCCGTGTAAACCTTTCCCTTATGTAAATTCTTTGGCATGTAAAATGACCTCAACATTCATGACATTCTGTCTGATCACGTCTCAATGTATTCATAAGGATATAAAGTAAGCAAATGATCACCACCTTCTATTCGGTACTTATGTTATGCTAGGACATATGCCCGTGCGTTGCAACGGGGGAGAAAAAGTAACATGTATTAAATTTTAAAGAAAAATTATACGCTCCAAAGTATAATCAAACCGCATTGTTAAAGTAAAATATCATTCAATGAAAACACGTCCGAGCTTTTACCATTCCTAGCTCCTACATATCGCTAAAATATAAACATTTGGACTGTCTATCCATGTGTAGTTGATTGACATTTGTAGAATTGATGCATGAGTGATAACTAAGAGTGAAAGCAAAAGGTCAAATTACTAATAGCATGTCTCTGCTCTCATAATACAATAATAACTAATTAATCTGACTTAGAAAGGTACAAATATGTAATTGGCCGGGATATAACGGCAGAATTAATTGCTTGTAAAGAAATATAAGATCTTTTAGATCACTATATTGGTGATCTAGAATATCTTATATTTCTTCACTGGAGTACATGACTATTAATGGAAGTCAGCAAAAATAGCACTGCTGGTCGTATGATGTAATGAACAAATTGAACTAAGAAAGTGTAAGCATAAGTTGAACACATATCATTAAATACTTGAAAGCATCATCGGAATATTTTCACCTCATAATGTATACTTACATACATATTAATAACAAAAATGACAAGGAAACTACTATTTTTTTGTATAATGAAAATATGTTAATGCTTGTCTTGGCATCCCTTTGATGATCTGTAGACAAAATCAATAAGAAATATAATTATAATTACAATGAATGCATGCAATTTCTTATCCTCTAAGATGTATCTCTTTATGGTCTGCACAAAGAAAAACATTTGTACTTGTTAAAATCCAAAGTAAGATGTAAATGTGTCTAAGAGAATGGGAAAGTGCAGTATTGGCCATTGATGTATGCAAATATTTAAAAATGACATCTGATCTGCATATACATTTTAGCAGTCCATCACCGTGACGGTATATAGAGGAAACATGTCAGGCCAGTCCACCAAAAATATTGATAACATGCCAGTCCACTCTTTGCAGCATGCACCAATAAAAATATTTCACATCCTTTTCTTCACGGTCTTGCTAATGATTACAAGCATGAGTGTTGAACAAAAGTTGCTGCCAGGATTTATCATTTATAATAAAGTGCTTCTGTCATACATCGTCTATAACAAAAGCCATGTAAGAGCTAAACTTTGCGTTGGAGCGTGGGTGCCAACTTCAGACCTATGTTCCACATTTCAACACCAATAGCTTCATCCCTTTGCCATGGACGAAGAGGTGCAGAAGAGATAGAGCTGGCCAAATGGTGATATGTTACTCCAATGTTCAGAAGAGATCGGAAGAGAACCAATCTGTTTGACCACAGTAATCACATCTTGCAATGGGGTGGCTGAGGATTGGGCCATGATGATGATGGGCGTCGAGAAGAACTATGAAATTTGATTATATAGAAGTGCAAGTTTAAACAATGGGTAAAGGCGACACACAATGTAAGGATAAGATGTACTCGTATTTATGTTGAGTTGCCCAGAAAATGTGGCATGGAAGAAAAAACAATCGCTTGCTGTCCAAACCTCCTAGATTTCTAGACACACAGTCGGAATAAGCAATACTAGATCCAAGTATATGCACATAATCGGCAACACCAAACACAAATAAATCATCATATCATCAAGAAAACTGCATTGCAATTTGTCGCCCTAGTTTGTAGATTCGCAGGTAGCCCGTCACATGGCCAAAAGTGGTGGTGGCCACGATGATCAATGCAGTATGCCTGCAGAAACAATAATAGTGAAATACTTCAAAATCTAGTTGAGGAAATAACAAGATTCTTCCTTACATGAGAACAATGCTACAATCAGCACGTCAATTGATGGTTGTGTTGGAGATTAACAGAAGAAAACTCTGGTGGCCGCTACCACAGACTGCAGTTGAGCACGCAGTAGGCATGAGGGATTACCTGTCAACGTATCATCTTTCTCATCTATCCTCTATCTCTATCTACTCCAGTAGAGACCCATGTCTCTCCCTGAACTTCTTCACCTCTTTGGATCGAACTACTCAACTGTGTGCTCCTGCAGGTATCGCAACATACAGGCTCGGGCATCTCTGGCACGTGGAGGGACCAGGACGACCTTCGCCTATAGAATCAGTAGGAAAGATGGATGCTCAAACGGGCGTGGCAGTGCCTATAGATGATCTAGGTCACATCGCAGAACCTCGATTTACCTACGTGGTACGACTCGGCAGTTGTGGGGCGACGCGAGGGATGAGAGGCGGCTCGGCACTAACCCGGTAGATCGGCGGCCTTCACATCTCTCGAGAGCGGAGGAGGCTTTGAAATTGCGCCGGAGCCAGTGGTGCCTGCAGTTGGGGATTTTGGGGGGATGGGCGAGTGGGGAATCCACGTGTGGCGAGGGCTGGTCATATATGGAGACACCCGGGGAAGATGCCGGATACAATACATCTGATTCCTTCTAAAATTGCTTCGAAATCACGCTGGAGCCAGGGGTGCCTGCGTTGGGCATTAATTCATAGACACCCAAGTGGGCTTGTGGAACTAGCGGCAGCCCAACAATTCTACGCAGGCGAACATAATAACATAAGAACATGAAGTATTTTTAGTACCACCTCGTTTATATTACAATTTTGTCTATACAAATTGTAAAAGCATATTATGAGAACAGAAGAAAACGTATTGTGACGGTGAACCCACGGAGTCAATCCGTGCTTTATTATTATTAGGGAAAGATTATCATCTATATTCCCTCCTTAATTCTGATTGACGTACATGCTTTAGCCCAGCCTTCGCTCCGGGGGCTGTTTTCGGCCTTGCACATTCTAAAGTCTGAACACCCATAGGGAAGTCTTCGGCGTCCCGGATATTGCATTATATGCATCGGCTCCGATTCATGTCTTTGTTCTATAGTTGGGTTGCCCGGCTCCTGTGCTTACCACTGTATGTTCCGCCAGTTTGGCTAAGGTAGTAAAGGGAGAACTACTGCGATTGTATTTCTGGTTCATCCGGTCAAATACCTCAATAGAGAAAGCCAAAAACTGACTGTCATGATAAGCGAGAGCTGGTCAGCGGTCTGGTGACTTAGTGTTATTCTAAATATCATTAACAATTCTTGCCGTGTCACACAAGGGGCTGGGCTTCGACCAGCTGTGTTGCAAAGGCACCCTAATCCGGAGAGCCGCACAATGCAACAGGGGTTAGTACTTAACCCCACCAATGGACTCCTATGGCTAAGTGAAGGTAATAAAGCCGCATAGTCCGATTGCCTAGTTCACCTTGCTGACGCCTCCTCTATGGACCAAAACGTTGGATAAAGTGCGACCATGCGTTCATGAACACCCCTGTAATATTTACATGGGGGCAGAAGCCGACGACTTGCAACCTTCAGAAATATAAATAATAAACGACCGCATAGGAGGATAAATTAACACAAAAGGCATAATCATAGTGCAGATTCATAACGTAGTTTCTTGCACCCGAATACATTTAATCAAACATAACATCCTTTGAACATTGGCCCTCTACTATTCGGGCCCCTTCTAGGACATCTTCAAAGTACCTCTCTGGCTTCCGATGATCTTTGCCCTCGGGCGGACCTGCGGTCGCCACTTCGGTGGCCTTCATCTTTGCCCATTGCATCTTGACGCGGGCGAAGGCCATCCGGGCATTTTCTATGCAGGTCGACCGCTTTATGGCGTCGATTCGAGGACGCATGTTGACAAGCCGCTTCACCAAGACGAAGTAGATGTTGGGCATGGCCTCTGTTGGCCCAAGTTGGACTATTTGATCCTTCATGGCCGAGCCGGGCACCCTATGCAGCTCAGTCAGCTGCTTCAGCTGTTCGCTGAGGGGCATCGGATGCTCTGGCGCAAGATACTGTGACCGGAACAGCTTCTCGGTTGAGCTCCCCTCCTCGGCTCGGAAGAACTGCGCGTCATTGGCAATACTCCTCGGAAGATCCGCAATCGCGTTTGGAGAACTCCAAATTAGGTCAGCAAGATATACCTCCTACTTCCAAACTTACTCTGCAGAAGAAAGGCCTTACCAGCTGCTATTTGCCTCGCCTGCTGGATCTCCTGGCGAGCACTCTGGGACTCAACCCGGGCCTGCTTAACATCCTGGAGAGCCTTGGCGAGTTCGGAGGCTTGGTCTGAAGTCTTCTACTCCAAGGACTCGCACTTGGTGATGGCGTCCTTGAGCTCTTGCTCGACTTCGGCCACCCGAGCTTCGTGTTGGCGGAGGGCAGTTTGCTCCACCTCCAGCTCCTTAGCCACCTTGTTAGCAGCTGCTTTATTCGCCTATGCCTCCTTCTTAGCCTGGGCAAGCGCGCCTTTGAGGGGCTCGACCTCGGCTGTGCCAACCGTGATCATAATCACAAAATCCAGTGTGTCAAAAGACTCACTATACTTATCACTTCTAATATCCGCATACCTTGCATCTCCTCGAACCGCTTGTTGATGCGGTCGAGCTCCTCATCGACCACTCGCAGTTTTCGGTTAAGCTTAGAAACCTCTGCGGCCTGGGCGGTAGCCACCAACATGGATGCATGTTGGACACATTAGCATAGTATATTAATGTCTGAATCATCATCGGATCCCCTATCCGGATTATTCTAATCCGGACAGATTCTCAGGGGCTACTGTCTATATAGAGGTTCATCCTATCATATGAAAAATCGTTTAGAGTATTACGTCGCATACTTCAAAGCTTGTTAATAGGCTGTTGAAGGCTTCATTCAGTCCGCTTTTCGACTGAACCTTCTCCATAACCGCACCCATCATGGCGCGGTGCTCCTCCATGATGGAAGCGCGTTGCAGTGCTTCCTCCAAAGCAGGAGCAGCCTCCGGATTAACGGAGGCCGCTGATGGAGCCGCTGCTCCTCCCCCCTCTGTCGAAGGGGGCTTCACATCCCTTCCTAGAGCCGCATTGGTCTCCGGAATGGTGTGCGGCAGGGGCTCGGACTGATGGGGCTCCCCGTTGTTGGTGGTCCTGGGGGTTGCCTCCCCCAGGTGTCCTCCATGGTAGTAGGCGAGGGGGCTCGCGATGGTGTGTCACTCTCCTCCTGCTCAGGCGGCAGGGAGCTCCCCTCCGAAGATGGGGTATTCGGAATCTCACTGGGAGGGCTGAAAAGCAGACGATAATATAACTTACATGACAGAGGCAGGTAAGCAGAAACTAAACAGGTAAGATTTCAGATGCTTAGGACTCGGCCAGGGGCTTCACTCTGGGGGCTCTCTTGGGGATGTGTTCGGACTCACCAAAAGGGTTATCTTCCCCCTCTTCGGCGCCGTCCTCTCTGGGTCCTCGGAGGCCATCCTCTTCTTCTTCCTCCCATTGCGGGGGAATCGCTTTCCACTTCCTCCTCCTCCTCCTCCTCCTCTTCTTCCTCGTCTCCCTCATGGGAGGAGACGATCTCGGTCTCTCCGGACACAACGTCCGAAGGGCCTCTACGGCGGGGGACACCCTTGGGCTCCTTGCCCTTCTTCTTGCCCTTCTTCTCCGGCGCCTGGTAGGGCGCTGGGACCAACATCTCCGTCAGCCGGGGAGTGGTTGGGTCTTCGGGCAATGGAGTCGGACTGTCGATTCACTCTGCCTTTGCTGTCCAACCCTGTGAGGAAGTGAGATGATAAGATTTCTATTGATTAAATCATTGACCGAGCACATCTTTAGAAAGGTTAATAATTACCTCTATGGCCGGATTCTCGATGTCAAGCCCTATGTCCTCGGTCTTCATGGGCCAGCTCTTCTGCGCCTTGAAGAGCAGCTTCCATATCTCTTCATGCATAGTGCCGAAGAAGCGATTCAGGGTCCACGGCCCCTCCGGATTGAACTCCGACATGTGGGAGGCCCGGCGTTGGCAAGGGAGGACGCGACAGAAGAGCATGATTTTCACCACATTGGTGAGACCGACATTTTTGCCCAGCACGTTGGTGATGCACTTCTGCAGCATCTGCACCTTCGTCTGGGGCCCCCAATCGAGGCCCTTAGTTGGTGTGGCGGGGTTCGGTGATGTAGAACCATTCCTGCTGCCAGACCTTGACAGTCTTGATGAAAGCCCCTTTGGGCCATGTGGCGTTGGGCAACTTTCTTACCATGGCCCCGCCGTAGTTCGCATGCTGTTCGTCGACCACCTTCGACTTCACATTGAAGACTTTGAGCCACAGGGCGAAGTGTGGTGGGATGCGGAGCAAAGCCTCACACACGACGATGAACGCTGATATGTGGAGGAACGAATTCGGGGCTAGATCGTGGAAATCTTACCCGTAGTAGAACATAAGGCCGCAGACGAAGGGGTGGAGGGGAAACCCTAGCCCTCTAAGAAAATGGGGGAGGAATACAACCCTTTCACCGAGCACTGTAGTGGGGATGACTTGGTCCTAGTCGGGGAGCATGTGCACAATGTTTGCGGCTAGGTATCCCATCCTCTGGAGTTCCTTCATGTCCTTCTCTGTGACAGAGGAGGCCTCCCACTTGCCCTTGGAACCTGACCCAGCCATGGCTGGAGATGGTGGTGGCGGTGAGGAAGACAAGAGCTTTTTCGGGCACTGGAGCTTGGGAGATTGGAAGGCAGAAGGTAGAAGAAGGCGTGGGGAAGAAAGGAGGAATCTCTTACCCTCTTATAGGCGGTGAAGATGCCAACCGTCCCCCCACTGAGGCCTTAAAACTCGCCTATTCCCAATGAGAGCATGCGCCATGATTGGTTGGGTTACCCAAATCCCATTGATGAGAATCCCGTAATAAGTGGGCACGATCTCTGTTTTGACAGGACAGGCCAAGGGGGATCGACCTCGAAACACGAAATGAGGAGTGTGCAAACGATTCAAAACGCTGAAGAGTCAGGTTTGACGCTTCGCCAGAAAAAGTTGTCAGTAAAGACACTATTCCTATTTTGTATATTTTGCCTGCACGCCTAAGGGTTGTGTTAATTATAAGGAGCCAGACACAGTTCTTTTATAAGGGAAAGTTGATGTATGGTATTCAAGGAGAGCAACCCGCCTCGCAATGCGGAAGACAACCTGCGCGACGAACACGTCGTCATTGAAGACTAGTTCAGGGGCGACTGAGGGAGTCCTGGACTAGGGGGTCCTCGGGCGTCCGGCCTATTCAATATGGGCCGGACTGATGGGCTGTAAAGACGAAGGAAGAAGACCACCTCCTGTGTCCGGTTAGGGCTCCTGTATGTGTGAAAGGCAAGATTAGGTGTTCGGATATACGATTTCCTTTCTCCGTAAACCGACTCTGTACAACCCTAGGCCCCTCCGGTGTTCGGATATATTTATGGATTTTTTAGGATTACCTCGAACAAAGAAGGGGAGGGATAGCATAGTTGTTGTCGTGGATGGATTTTTGAAAATGGCACACTTCATACCATGTCAACCTTGTCATAAAAGCGATGCTGCTCCTAGTGTTGCTGATTTCTTCTTTCGTGAAATTATTCGCTTACATGGTGTGCCAAATAATATTGTTTCAGATCGTGATACTAAATCTCTTAACCACTTTTGGAGATGTTTATGGGCTAAGTTGGGGACTAAACTACTTTTTAGTACTACTTGTCACCCCCAAACTGATGGACAAACTGAAGTAGTCAATATAACATTGTCTACTGTGCTTAGGGCTGTTTTGAAGAATAACAAGAAAATATGGGAAGAATTCTTGCCTCATATTGAATTTGCTTATAATCATTCGCTGCATTCTACTACTAACATGTGCCCTTTTGAAATTGTGTATGGTTTCCTACCTCGTGCACCTATTGATTTTTTACCTCTTCCATCTTCGGAGAAGGTTAATTTTGATGCTAAACAACATGTTGAATTGATCTTAAAAATGCATGAGTTAACTAAGGACAACATTGACGGTATGAATGCTAAATATAAACTTGCTAGAGATAAAGGTAGAAAACATGTTGTGTTTGCACCTGGAGATCTTGTTTGGTTACATTTGTGTAAGGATAGGTTTCCTAATTTGCGCAAATCAAAGCTAATGCCACGTGCTGATGGTCCTTTTAAGGTGTCAGAGAAAATAAATGATAATGCATATACACTTGAGAATTGCCTGCAGATTTTGGGATTAGTCCCACTTTTAACATTGCAGATTTGAAGCCTTATTTGGGTGAGCAAGATGAGCTTCCATCGAGGGCGACTTTGTTTCAAGAAGGGGATGATGATGAGGACATCAATACCATTGTTACACCCATAGCCCCTGCTGCTATACATACTGGAGCAATTACTAGAGCTCGCGCATGCCAAAAATTACCAGGTACTTTCGTTTCTTGGTAATGATTCTAATGTTCATGAGAATATGATGCTGCCTAAATTGGATACATTTGTCTTGCTTAAAAATGAAGGGCCTAGC
Source organism: Triticum aestivum (assembly GCF_018294505.1). Classification (NCBI taxonomy): domain Eukaryota; kingdom Viridiplantae; phylum Streptophyta; class Magnoliopsida; order Poales; family Poaceae; genus Triticum; species Triticum aestivum. Next base: position 266,572,474 of record NC_057795.1, on the reverse strand, counting down.
TTGGACAAGAAGGATGAACATTGGCGCATGATGAAGCATGGAGATGATTGCATGCTGAAGGGTAACAAGAACGGAGTTACAAGTGATGATTTCCGGACTTTGAAGCCACCACAATGAGTGCATGAAGGCTTGGATGAAATATACAAGATGCCACTTCATAAACTTTGTCCAGAGGCTATTATAGGTGCTACATCACCTTATTACTTGGCTAGGCCCATGTAATTTCGAAATACTTGAGTATAGGTTGTTTTTAGAGTCCATATGTGTTGGGAAATAGAGTTAGGGTTGGTTTCAGACCCCTCCTCCAAGGGGTCACAAAATTCCCCCTCCCCCTCCATATATACAGCCCTTAGGGCGTCGTTTAGACTTTGGGTTTCGTTTAGATTAAAGTTCCCCATAGCTGCAACTTCGCGTAGTTCATTTGTGTTCAACCACCAGACCAAGACGTCACAGAACCCTACCTTGATAAATAAAGCTTTCCTCTTATATTCGCAATATCTAGATGTCAGTCTCAGTTTCTTGCTTGTTCTTCATTTTCTTGCAGGAAATAGACCCTCATGGTCAAGTTGATCGTGCTTCGGCATGGTCAATAACCTCTCAGAGTTGGTTTAGCGATTGCTAAGGCGCGACATCCTCGCACGTTCGTAGTCGGGTTATCAAGGTCTACTCCACCAAAAATGTTAGCCACCATCTCATCGAAAGACGGGACACCTTTGCCTCTATCACCCAAGCTTGAACTCTTGCCTCTCCTTATTATTCTCATATCGATACCTCCTCGATATTCGAACAGTTCATCCACACAGAACTTAATTGATCTTTTTATTAGAGGGGTTAGTACATATAATATCAAACCCCATCATGTCCTGATGTAACATTATTGTATAATTACAATCAAACATTACCCACTGTATGCTATCACAATTCTATGGCTCCCAAGTCAACGGGGCTCAACAAGATTTCAAACATAAGCAAATAAAGAAATTAGAACAAAAAATCTATGAAAAAAGGACAAACTAGAAAGATGCAGATGAAACACATACTTATGTAACTCCAAAAATTATGAACAGTTAGGAAGTGATAAACAATTTGCACAGAAGTTTTATGTAAAAAAATTAGAATTTTTCCATGTTCCAGTAAATTATCAAAATTCAAACACTACAACAAAAGTTTCTGTTTTTGCACAACACACACCAAACAAGCAATTTAAACATCCTAAAGGTAAATCATGGCACATTATTTTTATAATACAATGGATTTGTACAAGGGGGTAATTATTTTTGTTGAAAAGTTTTTGTAATCAAGGTTCACAAAGTTTCCATGGACATTAACAAAGTTCAAGGATATCCCCCACTTCAACGGTGCTCGACTTTCTTATTTTCACTTTTCGTTTTGAAGAGTTTTTGGTTCTCCTCTATATTTTTTGGTTGTTAAACTTTTTAAGAGCACAACAGAAACAAACAACTCCCTAAAACTTCTGGGTTGTCTCCTAGGCAGAGCTTTCTTTAAAGACAATAAGCTAGGCATAAACTGCTCAAGTAATCGATCCACCCGGATCCCAAGGTATATCAAAGCCAATTTTAATTAACAATCATCTGTAACTTAGTAGTGAGCACACAGCAAGAATAAAAACATAGCCTAACTCTCTTCCTATGCATCCGCATGTTATGAAAGAAAAATTCATGCACACAAAATAAAGGACGATACACAATATAAACAGTTTCTTGCAATTTTATAGTATTGGAAACACAGAGGTGAAGATGTAGTTCTTCTCTCATAATAATTAAAAGTAGGAGCAGCAAGCACATGCATATTATATCCATGAAAATCATCATCTGCAATGGTAAAATGAAACCCATCGATATAATCCTTAGTAAGCGCAAACTTCTCCGATATAGTGTAGTTGGGAGAATTCATGAAGATAATAGGATTATCATGTGTGGGTGCAATAGAAACAATTTCATGTTTAACTTAAGGAATTGTAGCAAGTTCATCTCCATCAACAAAGTTCATATTGGCATCATGCCCATAAGGATAGCAACCATCAATTTCATCAAAAAGGGATATTTCAAACGAATAAAAGGGATCATAGCGTTCATCCTTCGATATGCGCGAAGCGAAATTAAAAAATGTATGAGATGAGGAGTTACTCCAATTATAAGGTGGGTATGGGTAGCTAATCCGCTCTTCCTTCTTTTGTTCTTCGCTCTCCTTCTCATCTTTTTCATCTAATGAGCTCACAGTTTCAGCAATTTCTTCTTCCATAGATTCTTGCAAAACATTAGTCTCTGCTTGGACAGTGGAGACTTTCTTAGCACTAGTAAGTATGCACGTGCAACTCACGTATCATAGAGTTATCAAATAGAGAGAAAATTGGATCGCAGGAAGGGGAGCGGTGGCATAAGTGTCGCGGGAGGAGGATTGATTACTGCGGCAGCCATGCCTGCATGTTCCCTTGGTATTTCCAAGCTACTTTTAGTGACTCATTTGATTATGTTGGACTATTGTAGAAAAGATTATTGGGAAATTTTTGTGTGTGTATCAGTAATCAATAATAGGAAAACATGTTCGTGATGGATAGAAGAGGTAAAAGAAATTTCCAAGGTAAGACCTGAAGCTTCTTTGAACTGAATGTAGCTTATGCAAGCAATCGAAGTTAGGATCTAGCATGTCAGTTATGCACTCTGAAGAATGTAAATCTTTGAACTTGCCTATCAAGTCAAGGATACATGATCCAACTATTGACGTACTTTATAAAATCTGTGAGAACACTATCTAATAAATATAGGGAAAACAAGCACATGTAAGCAAAATGTCTGAAAATGTCAAACTGTGATGTGCCCATCAATGCCACAATTATTCTTCCAGTTACAGGTTTACTCGGGCCGGCTCCAAGTATTGGGCAGAAACCATATCCCACCCCAAACATGTTACAACTTGGCTCATTTTTCTTTGACATTTCACCAATTGAGCCAAAGAAGGACACACTAAAGCCAAACTTCACGACTTCGCCAAGCTGAATTAGTATTGGGATTTTCATGTACGATGGAGTTGTCCCAAGCATGCAAGCAACCAAGTTTATTTTAGTTTAGGCTCGTGATCAACATGGCCAGAGAGATTAATTAGTTTCAGAGTTAAAGAGTACTAGTTTAGAGAGGTCATCCACATACAAGTTAGTTGGATACCTTAAATAAATGTATCTCTCTGAGATCTAAAAGGAGAGGATCATTTTTTTGTTAGTTTTCGCTAGAGTTTTACACGTCCATATGTATGGCTGGTGGGAGTCGCCTTATATTAAGGTATCGTGACTTGTATCAAGGGGACAGTTTTTGGAAAGTGGAATGAAAAAATACCAGAAAACGCCTCACGGCGAGGGGCACCCAAGATGCGTTGTTGCGATTCCTAGGGTTTTGTTGCTGACGTGCCTGTGTTGATCTCATATCAATATTTGGTATAAGTTTACTCGTTTGGCTTCTTGCTATCTTGTTTGGATCCAAAGGCTTCTCCTCTTCTATGTATGTTTGTTTTTCTACTGTTGTTGCCGTTGTTCATTATTATTTTGCAAGTGTCGTGAAGGATCAAACCAACCAGCGACTCGTCGGCTAGTCGAGTCCTATCAAGTGGTATTTAGAGCTAAGGTTGGTCACGATACTACATTGTTCAAGATGGTGACCTCGGTCAACAAGGGCGGCGAGGTTGCGACTGATTCTGAGGAAGTTGTACGTCCAATGTATGCGGATGATATTCCTCAAAATATTCATTATGGTTTTGTTGGGGAACGTGGTAATTTCAAAAAAAATCCTACGATCACGCAAGATCTATCTAGGAGATGCATAGCAACGAGAGGGGAGAGTGTGTCCACGTACCCTCATACACCGAAAGCAGAAGCTTTTTGTTAACAGGGTTGATGTAGTCAAACGTCTTCACGATCCAACGGATCCAAGCACCGAACGTACGGCACCTCCACGTCCAGCACACGTTCAACCCGATGAAGTCCCTTGAGCTCTTGATCCAGTTGAGGACGAGGGAGAGTTCCGTCAGCATGACGGCGTGGTGACAGTGTTGATGATGTTACCGGTGTAGGGCTTCGCCTATGCACTACGACGATATGACCGAGGTGTGTAACTGTGGAGGGGGGCGCCCCACATAGTTAAGAGAACTTGATGTGCTTTGGGGTGCCCCCTTGCCGCCGTATATAAAGGAGGAGAGGGGTAGGCCGGCCGGCCCTTGCAGGGCGCGCTAGGAGAAGGGAGTCCTACTAGGACTCCAAGTCCTAGTAGGATTCCACCTGGTGGAAGAGGGGATGGAAGGGAGAGGGAAAGGGGGGCCGCGCCCCCTTCCCTTTTCCTATTCGGACTCCCCATGGGGGGGCACGCTCCCTATGTGGGTTGTCCTCTCTCTCCCATATGGCCCATGTTGGCCCATTGCTTCCCCGGGGGGTTCTGGTAACCCCTAGAGCACTCCATTTTTACACGAAACCTCTCAGAACTCTTCCGGTGTCCGAATAACATAGTATAATATATCAATATTTATGTCTTGACCATTTCGAGACTCCTCGTCATGTCAGTGATCTCATCCGGAACTTCGAACAAACTTCGGTCTTCAAAAACACATAACTCATAATACAAATCGACATCGAATGTTAAGCGTGAGGACCCTACGGGTTCAAGAACTATGAAGATCTTTATTGGTCAATAACCAATAGCGGAACCTAGATGCTCATATTGGCTCCTACATATTCTACAAAGATCTTTATCGGTCAAACCACATAACAACATACGTTGTTCCCTTTGTCATCGGTATGTTACTTTCCCGAGATTCGATCCTCGGTATCATCATACCTAGTTCAATCTCATTACTAGCAAGTCTCTTTACTCATTTCGTAATGCTTCATCCCGCAACTAACTCATTAGTCACATTGCTTGCAAGTCTTATAGTGATGAGCATCACCGAGAGGGCCCAGAGATACCTCTCCGATACATGGAGTGACAAATCCTAATCTCGATCTATTCCAACCCAACAAACACCTTCGGAGATACCTGTAGAGCATCTTTATAATCACCCAGTTACGTTGTGACGTTTGATAGCACACAAGGTGTTCCTCTGGTATTCGGGAGTTGCATAATCTCATTGTCAGAGGAACATGTATAAGTCATGAAGAAAGCGGTAGCAATAAACTTATCGATCATTATGCTAAGCTAATGGATGGGTCTTGTCCATCACATCATTCTCTAATGATGTGATTCTGTTCATCAAATGACAACACATGTCTATGGTCAGGAAACATAACCATCTTTGATTAACGAGCTAGGCAAGTAGAGGCATACTAAGGACACTTTGTTTTGTCTATGTATTCACACATGTACTAAGTTTCCGGTTAATACAATTCTAGCATGAATAATAAAAATTTATCATGATATAAGGAAATATAAATAACAACTTTATTGTTGCCTCCAGGGCATATTTCCTTCAGTCTCCCACTTGCACTAGAGTCAATAATCTAGTTCACACCGCCATGTGATTTAACACCAATAGATCACATCGTTATGTGACTACACCCATAGTTCACATCGCCGTGTGACCAACACTCAAAGGGTTTACTAGAGTTAATAATCTAGTTCACATCGCTATGTGATTAACACCCAAAGATTACTAAGGTGTGATCATGTTTTGCTTGTGAGAGGACTTTAGTCTGTCACATTTAGATCCATATGTATTTTGCAAGTTTCTATATCTAGAATGCTCTAAATGGAGCTACTCTAGCTAATTGCTCCCACTTTCAACATGTATGCAGACCAAGACTCAGAGTCATATGGATTGGTGTAAAGCTTACATCAACGTAACTCTGTACGATGAACTCTTTATCACCTCCATAACTTAGAAATACTTCCTTAGTCCTCTTAGGTAACTAAGGATAACTTTGACCGCTATACAGTGATCCACTCCTGGATCTCTATCATACCCACTTGCCAAACTCATATTAAGGCACACAATTAGTCTGGTACATAGTATAACATACATTATAGAAGCTATAACTGAGGCATAGGGAATGACTTTCATTCTCTTTCTATCTTCTGCAGTGGTCGGGCTTTGAGTCTTACTCAACTTTACACCTTGTAATACAGGCAAGAACTCCTTCTTTGACTGATCCATTTTGAACTCTTTCAAAATCTTGTCAAGGTATGTACTCATTGAAAAAACTTATCAAGTGTCTTGATATATCTCTATAGATCGTGATGCCCAATATGTAAGCAGCTTCACTGAGGTCTTTCTTTGAAAATCTCCTTTGCAACTCTCCTTTATGCTTTCCAGAAAATTCTACATCATTTCCGATCAATAATATGTCATTCTGATATAATTATCAGAAAGGTTGTAGTTCTCCCACTCACTTTCTTGTAAATACAGGCTTCAGCGCAAGTCTGTATAAAACTATATGCTTTGATCAACTCATCAAAGCGTATATTCCAACTCCGAGATGCTTGCTGTTGCACCAGTCCATAGATGGATCGCTGGAGCTTGCACACCTTGTTAGTACCTTTAGGATCGACAAAACCTTCTGGTTGCATTATATACAACTCAGTTTTGACATCCATTTGCTAGATTTCATAAAATATGGCAATTGCTAACATGATTCAGATGGATTTAAGCATCGCTACAGTTGAGAAAATCTCATTGTAGTCAACACCTTGAACTTATTGAAAACCTTTTGCGACAAGTCGAGCTTTGTAGATAGTAACACTACTATCAACGTCCGTCTTCCTCTTGAAGATCCATTTATTTTCTTAATGGCTTGCTGATCATCAGGCAAGTCCACCAAACTCCACACTTTGTTCTCATACATGGATCCTATCTCACATTTCATGGCCTCAGGCCATTTTGCGGAAGCCAGGCTCATCATTGCTTCCTCATAGTTTGTAGGTTCATCATGGTATAGTAACATGACTTCCAGAATAGAATTACCATACCACTCTGGTGTGGACCGTACTCTAGATGACCTACGAGGTTTGGTAGTAACTTGATCTGAAGTTTCATGATCATCATCAGTAGCTTCCTCACTAATTGGTGTAGGAATCACTGGAACAGATTTTTGTGATGAACTACTTTCCAATTCGGGAGAAGGTACAATTACCTCATCAAGTTCTACTTTCCTCCCACTCACACTACTAGAATTAGCTACTTTGCCATCTGCCAGCTCTTTGCCGTCAGCTAGCAGACGGCAAAGAAGCTCTTTGCCATCAGCTACCCGAAAGCAGACGGCAAGGAACTGGCTGATGGCAAAGAAAGCCTTTGCCATCAGCCTGTTCTTAGCCGTCCGCTAGCTGACGGCAAAGACTCTTTGCCGTCCGCTAGCAGACGGCAAAGAGGGAGGGGGCCCCACTGAGGAGCTGTTTAAAAAATACTTAACGTCCCCCCTCTTTGCCGTCTGCTAGCAGACGGCAAAGAGCAAAAAAGCAGACGACAAAGAGGGCGGACGGCAAACATTCAACAAAAATAACGGCGCGCCCCACCCCACCCTCTCTCTCTATTTCTCTCCTGCTCCCACACGCGCGCCGCCGCCCCCAGCACTCGCCGCCGCTCGGTCGCCCCACCGCCCCCCGCCCTGCCGCCTCACCGGCCCCCCGCCCCGGCCCGCCCGCCGCCGCGGCCCAGCCCCCCCCCCCCCCCGCGCCCCACCGCCCCGGGCCTGGCGCCGCCGCCCCAGGCCGCCCCGCCCCCCTCCTCCACCGCCCCCCGCCTCGTCGCCACTGCCGCTCGGCGCCGTCGACCCACCGGCCCCCCGCCCCGTCGCCCCCACCACCCTGCTGTCTTGGCGCCGCCGCGCTCCCCCCCCCCGCGCCCCACCGCCCTGGGCCCGGCGCCGCCGCCCCAGGCCGCCCCGCCCCCCTCCTCCACCGGCCACCTCCTCCACCAGCCCAGGTGAGCTCTACCTCCTCTGTTTTTCCTTTTTTTCTGTTTTTTTGTTTTAGGTTTATGTTTAGTTTAGATTTAGATTTAGTTTTAGTTTTAGGTTTAGTTTTAGGTTTAGGTTTAGTTTTAGTTTAGTTTTAGTTTTAGATTTAGTTTTTTTCCTTTTTTTCTTTTTTTTAGTTTTAGGTTTATGTTTAGTTTAGATTTAGTTTTAGTTTTAGTTTTAGTTTTAGATTTAGGTTTAGTTTTAGGTTTAGTTCAGTTTTAGGAAAGAAAAAGAAGAAGAAGAAAAAAATAGGAGAGGAGGAGAAGAAGAAGAGGAAAAAGGAAAGGAAGAAGAAGAAGAGGAGGAGGAGAAGAAAAAGAAGAAGAGGAAGAAAAAAGAGGAGAGGAGGAGAAGAAGAAGAGGAAAAAGGAAAGGAAGAAGAAGAGGAGGAGGAGGAGAAGAAAAAAGAAGAAGAGGAAGAAGAAGAACAAAAAAGAGGAGAGGAGGAGAAGAAGAAGAGGAAAAAGGAAAGGAGGAAGAAGAAGAAGAAGAAGAAGAAGAAGAAGAAGAAGAAGGGAAAAAAGGAAGAAAAGGAAGAAGAGGAAGAAGAAGAAAAGGAAAAAAAACCCGACCCGACACGGCACCCCGACCCCGACCCGGCACCCCGACACGACACGCCGACCCCGACACCCCAACCCCGACCCCGACACCGACACCCCGACCCCGAGCCTGACCCGACACCGACATGGCACCCCGACCCCGACCCCGCACCCTGACCCCGACACCGACACCCCGACCCCGACACCGACACGACACCCCGACCCCGACCCGGCACCCCGACCCGACACCCCGACCCCGACATCGACACGACACCCCGACCCCGACTCGGCACCCCGACCCGACACCCCGACCCCGACCCCGACCCCGGCACCGACACCGACACCCCGACCCCGAGCCTGACCCAACACCCCGACCCCGAGCCTGACCTGACACCCCGACCCCGACACCGACACGGCACCCCGACCCCGACCCGGCACCCTGACCCGACACCCCGACCCCGAGACCCCGACCCCGATCCCGACACGGCACCCCAACACCGACACGACACCCCGACCCCGACACCTCCCGAAAAGGTGTTCTTTGGCCTTCCAGAGGCCGACGGGGTCATATATTTGTGAATTATTAGTTAGGTCATATATTTTTTGATTTTGTTATGAAAAACATCATATATAATTGTGTTGATCGGGTAGTTTTAAATGTGCAGTTGTTTATGTTGTACTTGATGATGATACACTTAAGTGATATACTTATTATTATTCATGTCGGTACTTTTTTTCATGTTGTACTAATTTCCTTTATTCTTTGTCATGGCAGGTGTTGAAAGATGGTGGGCGCTGGTCGGGAGCGCGCCGAGGCCCCTTCTTCATCTGCGCATAGTGTGAGGTCTTCCATTCCACACGCACCTCTCCGCCGAGCGTTGCTAGACAGTATGGCGACACCGCCGGGCCCTTCTTCGTCGACCGCGGTGCCCAGCAAGGGACGGGGTAAGAAGAAGGGCCAAGGTGGAGCACGTGGTCGCGGGAGAGGAGGTAGGGTGACTCTTACGGCGCCTTCCTCGCCGCCGCCCCTAGCTGTTTCACCCGAGCACGTGACTGCTAGGGTGGACTCGTCTGAGGAGGAGGCTACACGGACTCCGGTCCACGAGCCTCCGGTCCACGGGTCTTCGGCCCACGAGCCTCGGGGCGATGGGCCTTTGGCCCACGAGAGTTGGGCCCACGAGACCCCGGAGGAGCACACGTCTGGATGGGGTACTTGGTCGGGTCAGCCTGAGGACGGCGGGGAGCCGAGTGGCCATGCTGATGATGGCGGGGAGCCGACTGATTTTGAGGAGGAGGGGGAGGAGGGGGGCAACGTCTACCAGCGTGGTGCTACACGGCTCCCGTCCGTGCCGGCGACCCGCGAGCAGAGGTGGTTGATTTTCCCTGATGGGGAGAGGTAAGTGCATTTAATCTTTTTGTACCTTCTGCATTCACGTTTCTTGAAATAACTAATGTGTTGGCCTTGTCATGCTGCAGGGGTTGGGACCACCATGAAAGTGTCCGCCGGCCCAACTCCGTCCTTGGAGTTCTGATTCGGCAAAACTTTCCGGGGTTTGTCACGTTGCCTGGTGAGGGTCGGCTTCCAGAGGTTGGATTGAGTTGGGAGCACTACTTGGCTGCCCCGGCCCCGCCGGGTGAGATTATCGACGGTGTCTTGTGCAAGCCGAGGGCAGACATGGTGATTAGAAAGTTCTGGGTAATTTCTCCTTTACACAATTAAAAATCTTCAACTAGCTAGTTATTAATTGTACTAATCAATATTGTCTCATTTGATTGCAGACATTCTACAGGTGTGAGGAGGGATACGAGGAGGAGGCGGCAGATGTTATCCAGAAGGAGTGCAAGTGCCTACTTCAGAACTTACGACATGAGGCTCGGGTGCAGTTTGTTCGAGACTACTACGCCAACCGTGGTATCAAGAAGTCCAAGCGGGATTTCCGCGATAAGTTCTTGAGTAAGGAGCAGTACATCAAGGTAATTCTTAAGGCCTTGTACTTAATTCCTTCATTTAGTAATTCATAGCCATAGCACTGAAGTTTCTATTTGCTAACTTAGGCCCCTCAGAGGTGGTGTGCGGATCGGATGGATTGTTGGGAGGTGTTGGTCGATGGGTGGTGCTCAAAAGAATGGTGGGCCACCCACAACAAGGCCAAAGACAAATGTGCCCAAATGGAAGGTGTGCCACACCACCAAGGCAGCTCCAACTTATTTCAGTACGGGCGAAACTGGGTATGTGGTTTGCTTCATGATTCATGCAATTCATTCATCATGCTATCTTTAGCCCTTTAATTACTAATTTACTTTGTTTCTCTCTTTCAGGCACGCTACAATAAGGCGGATAAGGTGCCAGAGGTGTACGACCTATATGCCATGGCCCACACTGGCTCTTACAAGAAAGTCAAGGCATTCTCTGCGTGTGACCTCGATGATCCAAAGAACTTCACCAACATCTCCGCCCACGACAAGCTCGTGCAATATAGAGATCAGGGGAAGGCGAGGAAAGGGGAGGACTTGAACCCGAGCCAGGGTCCCATTGATACAGAGTTGCTGATGATATCTGGTGGCGGGAGGTCCCATGGCTCTATAGCCATGGGAGATGGACTTATCCGTTGTCCTAGCACTCTCCCGGAGATCAAGGCGCGCCAGTCGAGCTCCGCTCCTGAGATAAGGCCTCGTGAACGGCCAGTCCAACTCGCCATCAACATTAGTTATACGTACTCAGCTATCTTTCTCCATTACATTGTGTGCGCTTCCATCAATGATTACAAATGGTCATGTGAGTGGTGTTGCAGGCTGCTATACAGAGTGAGAGAGATAGAATGGAGAAACTTCTGGCGGAGGCGGCGGAGAGGCAGTGGGAGTTGGAGGAGAGGACGACAAAGATGTTGGAGGAGGAGAGGGCACGGAATGACATGCAGGCAAGGGCCATGTATGAGCTCCTTGTGGTAAGTTTCTTCTGCAGATTACATGCTAGTCTTAACATTTGAGTCTCATTACTAACTAGTATGACTCTGTTGTGAAAACCAAATGTGCAGTCTATGTGCAAGAAGTCCGGTCAGACTGCTCCGCCGATGCCAGTGATTGCTCCTGGGAGCACGGTGAGTTTAATTTGACTGGACATTACTTGCTAGTCTTAACATTTGAGTGTCATAATGCTAACAAGACATTGGAAATGATCTTCGGTGTAGCTTAACTCCAGAAATGCATCGCACGATCCTTCTCCAGCTACCAGCACGAGCCAGCCCGCTCCTCCACCTCCCTGATCACGGTAAGTTTCTCTAGACTTAGACTTAGCTTTATTTCCTCCAATATGCTTACCATAATGACCTAGAGTTAGCTTCTTTTCCTTCAAAATGACTTAATAAGCTTACTTATGTCAAAAATTACATAATTAACTTAGTTAGCTCATAAACGATCCATTTTACCTAAGTTAGCTCTAATATGACTCATTTTACCTTAGTTAGCTTACAAGTGATCCAATTTATCCAAGTTAGCTCTAAAATGACCCATTTTAGTAGATTAGCTCGTAAATGATCCTTTTTACCTACGTTAGCTTTAAAATGACCCATTTCACCTAGGTTAGCTCCAAAATGACTCATTTCACCTAGGTTAGCTCCAAAATGACCCATTTCACGTAGGTTAGCTCCAAAATGACCCATTTCACCTAGATTTGCTCCTAAACGATCAATTTCACCTAAGTTAGCTAAAAACGATCCATTTCACCTAAATTAGCTCTTAAATGATCCATTTCACCTAAGTTAGGTCATAAACGACCCATTTCAACTAAGTTAGCTCATAAAAGCTCATAAATGATTCATTTCACCTAAGTTAGCTCAAAAATGATCCATTTCACCTATGTTAGCTCATAAACGATCCATTTCACCTAAGTTAGCTCATAAACGACCCATTTCAACTAAGTTAGCTCATAAATGATCCATTTCAACTAAGTTAGCTCAAAAACAACCCATTTCAACTTTGTTAGCTCATATATGATCCATTTCACCTAAGTTAGCTCATAAATGACATATACTTCTTGTTCTAGTCTTCTTCTTATCCTAGTCACCTATTTCTAACTTTCTTATTTACCATTTTGTAGATTTCATTCACTTCATGGAAGCTAGCTTGCTATGATGGAGTGCTTGCTTTTCCTTTGATGAAACTTTGCATTGTATCTAGCTTGCTATGATAGAACTTGCTATCTTGACGAAAATTTGCATTGTAATATGTATATGGATGGAACTTGCTTATGTATGAACAATGTGTATGGATGGAACTTGCTTATGTATGAACAATGTGTATGGATGAAACTGATGTGATATGTGATATGAAACTTATGTGCTGGATATGTGATATGGAAATATATCTATATATGTCATATATATTTTCTGTGAAAAATGTTGGATTAAAAAAAACAGAAAAAAGAGACAATATGCAGGCTCTTTGCCGTCTGCCACCGACGGCAAAGGGTTCTTTGCCATCAGCAGCGGACGACAAAGAGGCCACGTGGCAGGCAACTGTGCTTCCTGGGAGGCTGACCAATTTGGTCAGTTTGCCATCAGCAGCTGACGGCAAAGGCTTTGCCGTCCGCAGTGGACGGCAAAGGCCTGCCGTTAACCACCTAACGGAGTAACAACGCATTTATTGCCGTCCGTCTTCTTTGCCGTCCGCTGCTGATGGCAAAGGCCCCTTTGCCGTCAGCTGCCCGAAGCAGACGGCAACGCAACTCTTTGCCATCCCCTACTTTTCCGTCACCTTTTGCCGTCCGCGGCTGATGGCAAAGGTCTTTGCCATCCGCCATCCATGCCTTTACCGTCCGCCGTGGCAGATGGCAAAGTAGCAGATTCCTGTAGTGTCACTCCTTTTGAGAGAAACTCCTTTTCTAGAAAGGATCCATTCTCATCAATGATTATCTTGCCTTTGGATCTATGATAGAAGGTGTATACCCAACAGTTTCTTTTGGGTATCGTATGAAGACATTTCTCTGATTTGGGTTCGAGCTTATTAGGCCGAAGCCTTTTCACATAAGCATCACATCCCCAAACTTCCAGAAACGACAGCTTAGGTTTGTTGCCAAACCACATTCATACGGTGTCGTCTCAACGGATTTTGACGGTGCCCTGTTTAAAGTGAATACAGATGTCTCTAATGCGTATTCCCAAAATGATAGTGGTAAATTGGTAAGAGACATCATAGATCACACCATATCCAATAAAGTGCGGTTACGACGTTCAAACACACCATTACGCTGTGGTGTTCCAGGTGGCATGAGCTGTGAAACAATTCCACATTGTTTTAAATGAAGGCCAAACTCGTAACCCAAATATATATTCTCCTCCATGATCAGATTGTAGAAACTTTATTTTCTTATTACGATGATTCTCCACTTCACTCTGAAATTCTTTGAACTTTTCAAATGTTTCAGACTTGTGTTTCATTAACTAGATATACCCATATCTGCTTAAATCATCTATGAAGGTCAGAAAATAACGATACCTGCCACGAGCCTCAACCCTCATCGGACCGCATACATCGGTATGTATTATTTCCAATAAGTCATTAGCTCGTTCCATTGTTCCGGAGAACGGAGTTTTAGTCATTTTGCCCAGAAGGCACAGTTCGCAAGTATCAAATGATTCATAATCAAGTGATTCCAAAATCCCATCAGCATGGAGTTTCTTCATGCGCTTTACACTGATATGAACCAAATCGCAGGCCCACAAATAAGTTGCACTATCATTATCAACTTTATATCTTTTGGCATCAATATTATGAATATGTGTATCATTATGATCGAGATTCAATAAACCATTAACATTGGGTGTATGACCATAGAAGGTTTTATTCATGTAAACAGAATAACAATTATTCTCTGTCTTAAATGACTAACCATATTGCAATAAACATGATCTAATGATATTCATGCTTAACGCAAACACCAAATAACATTTATTTAGGTTCAACACTAATCCCGAAAGTATAAGGAGTGTGCGATGATGATCATATCAATCTTGGAACTACTTCCAAGATACATCATCAGTTCACCCTCAACTAGTCTCTGTTTATTTTGTAACTCCTGTTTCGAGTTACTAATCTTAGCAACCGAACAAGTATCAAATACCCAGGGGCTACTATGAACACTAGTAAGGTACACATCAATAACCTGTATATCAAATATACCTTTGTTCACTTTGCCATCCCTCTTATCCGCCAAATGTTTGGGGGCAATCCCGCTTCTAGTGACCATTTCCTTTGCAGCAGAAGCACTTAGTTTCAGGCTTGGGTCCAGCTTTAACATCCCAAAATTATAAATTTTGGAATGTTATATTAATTAAGTAATAATGATTGCTTGTGTGACTTGTTGTGTGAAATTGAGTGAAATTTGAAAACTTTTTGAGAGTTGAATGAAGAGGGAATAAAAGGACTTTCCCAAACTTTCACTTTGCATTTTTGATCCCCACGAATTCAAAATTCATTTCATCACAAAATCCTAGAGTGAAGATAATATGACTTCTTCCATCAAAGAAACGAAAAGGGATTTGAAAATGATTTGAATTCCATTTGAAATATTTTCAAACCAGGAACTTCAGGCCACTCAAGGATTTTCATGAGGGAAGATAACATGACTTCTTGAAAATAGAAATAGAGTGGGAAGTAGGAGGCCATATTCAAAATGGTGTTTGAGCTACTTTTGAAAATACTCCATATGGGTTTCAAAATCTTTTCCAATTTATATTTCAAATTAAATAAAGAGAGAAGGTAATATGACTCTTTAATTATTAAATGTAAAAATGGGAAATGAATGTTGGAACCAATTCAAAATGGTTTGAAAAATATTTGAATCCAATTGGAATAACCATTTTGGATTTTTATTGAATTTTTTCTTTATTTGATTTTTTAATTATTTTTCTCCTAAAAATAAATAAATGGAAAATATGGTAAAATGACTCCCTACAGTAGAAAAGTAGAGAAAAATGAGTTTGACATCATTTTGGTATTTTTAAAATATTTTTTATTTGGTTTTTAAATGAACCACTAGTATTGTTCGCTTTATTTAAATTTTTGTGGAATTTATTTGCCGCTGAAAATATGTTCATCGTTTAGGAAATCTTTTTCTGAAAATTATGATATATAATATGCATCTGTACAAGTTTATTTTTTATTTCGTTATTCAGTTTTCTTTTTCTGTTTCTATTTAGAAAAACTGTGCATGCTATCGCCCACATGCGCTGCAAAATAGCATCTGGCGCCCCATCATCTTTTCCCTAAATGGGCCAGGCCCAGCCAACCTTTTCCTTTCCAGATATTTTTTCTTCTTCTTTTGGCAAAAAAAAAAGAAACTGCAGCGCATATGCGCGCGGATGGCCGATGGCCTTTAGGCCCTGCGAGGCGCTTAGCTTTTCTACTTTGTTTCATTTATTTTCGTCTTTTTTTAATCCCACATTGCCTAGTATTTGAACTCTAAACCTCTCTTCCACCTATAAATATAGAACCATAGAACCCAAAAATCATCTACTGTGGGTTAAATCAATATTTTGGTTTGACTAGCTCCACAGAAGAAAAATATATTTCTTCTCTCCGGCGGGACTTCCGAAAATTGTCTCCTCTCTCCGAAGTTGTCTTTTCTTTATCTTATAAAGATATCTTTCTTCGTACTTTTCTTTTACTTCCATAGGTTATTATATTTAGACTAGTGTACGGTAGAATAATTAGATTTATAAATTAGTCCCTATATTTACATTTTAGGACTAGAATTCTTTTGGCCATAGCTCTTTTTCTTTGGTCAAACAGCTTGACCCTGATTTTTCAAATAGCTATAACTTTTTACTTGTTCATCCAAATTAGACGAAACAAACGCCAATATTTTTGTCTTGATTCCACCGATCTAGTGAATCTATCAAATAAACTTTTTGCAACTTTCAAATTTCAAAATTTATTCAGATTCCTACTCAAATTTCTTTCGTTCATATCTTTTTATCAGTACCTCCGTTTCTGATGAACCCAACTGTATCGGATTCGTATTGAAGTAATCTTTCCGTTCGCACAATTAGTGTCATCTTTCCAACATATAATTTTGATCTTAGCCAGTTACTCTACTAGTCCACCAAAGAGTTGTTGCACAACATTCAAAGCAGATTCAATGCTATGTTGAATTACTTGATCTGTTATTTTCAATCTAGTACTTCTTTCCCTACATTTTCATATTGACTTCCTACATCCAGTAGCATCATTAGTTTCAAATTTTGATCTTTTGAAATTTGATGATTCAAATTTGAACTCGAAGCTTCACTTGATCATACCTTGTAAATTGCAGCGCTTTTCAATTGATTCCTTTTTCAAACTGAATCCCTAGGCATAATCTACTTGAGCCATCACCACACTTTTTCACCAAAATTAGGATCGGATCTTGCAAAATAATTTGATTTGGTTCTTTTGGAGTTTTTGCAATCTTACTTTGCATCTTTTGGGTCTTTGAGTGATTGCTTATGTGTGGATAAAATTTGCTTACTTACGATAGATTTATCGGAGTGTGACGAGTAGAACTATCTAGAATTATTAGTGCGAAGAATCTTCATCAATAGTACAAGGCAAGTTCACACTTTGATCATACTTTTCAATACCCAGTTTTTACTATACATTAGTTTCACCCTCAAAGATTGCATGAGTAGGATTGGGAATTGGGCATTGCTATGTGGTTCATGAGGCAGGAACCTATGATACTTGAAACACCCCGGGATTATTCGTTACGTCATATATTGCTTAGCCATGCTTGTAGACGGGGATTCGTATGTGAGATTCATGCATGTTGTGAGAGAAATAATAATTAAGGGAAAGTTTAAGGTGGCAACATTAACACACATCTGGGTGGAATGGTTGGGGCACCCTGGAGAACCCAGTGGCTTGCCCGGGCACTTAGAGAAACCAGTGCTTGCCCAAGGGAATCCAGGAGTACCCGTGTGATTACCCTACGGAATGCCACCAAGGCTCAAAGGGATCATGCAGATCTTTGTGCAGACAAGAAACACTTCAAATCAGGAGAGGATTAGAAGACGACGAACCTCGGCGAGATCCTTGCCAAGGAAACCCACAAGACCCCCGGCAAGATCCTTGCCGAGGACGACCGCAACGCCACGGCAAGACCCTAGCCGGGACCCCGGCAAGGCCCTTGCCGAGGACATCCGCGAGGCCACAGCCAGGCCCGCACCCGCCAAGTTTCTACCACCATGCAGCCGGCAGCCCACCAGCTAGGCAGGCGCCTGCGTGTCGACGTGAGGCTTCTAGGCCAACGCAACACATGACTACATGATGGCATGCAAATCTTCGTGAAGGCCCTACCACCGCGCCACCTCAGCAACCTGCCATCCTACATGGCACTGACCGCCTCGCTGGCCCAGGCGCGTGCAAAGGCAGGGTGAAGTGGCGACAAATTGAAGGGGACACGTCAGAGGTGCGTTAAATGTGTCTTGTCCCATAATGACAAGCGATAGGCTTAACCACAGTACCCCGATGCCACCTCCTATGTGCCACTGTGGCGATCCCCTTGCCTATAAAAGGAGGCCCAAGGCATCTAGGAGAAGGATTCGAACCCTGGGACAAGTTACGCTCATTGTAGCTAGCTCAAGAACCATAAGAACACAAATATACACACAAAAGGAGGACTAGGGTATTACGCATCCTTGCGGCCCGAACCTGGGTAAATGACCCGTGTGTTGGTGCTGACTGCTGATCCCGCTCTTCTCACCACCCCACGCCCCGCAACCCTTGTAGGGATTCTTGTGATCCCATAGGTGTCGTTCTCCACCGACAAACGCGCCACTGGATGAATTCCTGCACCACCATCGGCACCGTCATGCCGAGCTTCTTCATCCTAGTCAATCGAGTCCAGTCACGGGAAAGCCGACGGTTGAAAAGCTTCACGTGCCCCCAGCCGGAGTTGGGCACCGCTGGCGCTCGAGGGGTCAAGAGCAGGGGTTGTGCGTGCCGGCGTCTAAAAATAGCCACTGTTTCCGAAACCCCTCCGCATCTAGCGAGAGCTCGAAGTCAATCCTTTCCCGAGCTAGCCTTCGCCGCAACAACCTGTAAGGCCACGCACCCTGAGCGCTGGCGGGTGTCAACCAGACGAAGCAAGAAGAAATGGCAAAAAAAGGCCACGGATGGAGCAATGCCGACCATGGCTTCACAAAGGAAGGTGAAGACGGCGAGGAGGATGATGGATTGGGGGTCCAGGTGCAGCGCATGGATCTGGTAGTGCGAGTGTATGTCATTAAAGAAAGGGGAGAAAGGAAGACTCAGGCCCGCGAAGAGGGTGTGAAGATGGATAGGGATCTTGGTGACATCCGTGTCGACAGCGGACCGAGAGGCATGCAAGCAATCGTCGCCTTCCACTCATTGGAATTAGCGGCAAGAGCTGGGCGGACCTTGGCCAGCCCCTCTCGGTTGATCACCTCGACCGCTCGAGAGCAGGTTCGAAGGCCGGCGGGCGGCTAGAGCATGGCACTTCCCCTTGTTCTTCCTCTGCTGTCGGGCCATGGCGGAAGCAAGGAGGAGGACAGTGCTAACGCTGGATCTGCAAGAGGGGTTCAAGTTTGGACGGGAGAAGGAGCCAAGGCCAAGCGCGATAATCAATGGAGGCAGGCTGCACTAGCAATGGGCAGCTGCCAGGCCTGGTGGATTTCAAGGCAGCGTGGGGAAGTGGAGATGCCCACGGCCCATCAATTTCCATGCAAAGCCCAAGGCCGCTGGCGGTTAGGGCTCGCGAAGATCCGTGCTTGCCCTTTGGCTTCGCCTAGAAGCCAAGTCCGAGCGCACCATGGGCCCGGGGGCTACAGTCGGCATTCTGGATACATGGGTACCCAAACTTGCCTACATGCGGCCCGGAGCTTGGCTCCACCAATGGCCTGGTACGGCTCAGTTTCGACATCCACAACCCAAGACCCTCGTGAGGCGGACGACACCAAGACCTCCAAGGGGATTAGCCTCCTCAGGATGGCTCCTAAGGAGTGGAGCTTTCTATGCAAGGCTCACCTCGAGAGGTTTGGGTGATGTGAGCCATGATGATCGAGGCCAGGCGGGCGCCAGCAGGCGTAGTGTACCAGTTTCCTCTTTGGTGCAAAGGAGGCAAGCAGCAGGCGTGGAGTCCCGAGGAAGCAGCCAAAGGTTTCCATTCCCGTGCAACAAGACCAAGACCGCTAGGATGGCAGGACGGAGGTCATTGCCAAGCCCACCGCAGCATCATGACTAGAGGCTTTTGCAGGCGAAGACCACTTTAGTCAGGATAAGATGTACTTGTTGTCCCCCTTCAATTTTGGCCGTTGTGGGATCCCTTCCCGCCTCCATTCGGGAAGAGGACCAAGACCACTATAAATACGACCTAGCCACCACCATGGGAGGGGGATAAACACATACACTCCACCCTCACCAGCTCACTTGAGCCCAAGAACATACCTCCTGAGGTTGTTCTCCACTTTACTAGTTCATCCTCAGCACCTCGAGGAAAATCCACCACAAAGCAGGAGTAGGGTCTTACACCGCGAGGTGGCCCGAACCTGGGTAAATTGTCGTGTCTCATTTCCTTTGATCTCGACGCGTTAGGCTGTGAGATTAGCGAGTCGGCAGACTAGGGAGAGAGAGATCCTCGCACGCACCCTAGAGTTCGAACCTCTCAAGGGTTTGCGGAACCCGAAATCCGACATTGGACACAAACAACGTACACGAAGTTGCAATGGCTAACTTTTAACTAAAAAAATCCCAAGGAAAAAGCTACTAGATTGGTCTACTTATATAGGAGCAAGGGGTGGTAGCGAAGGAGGTGGGAGGACGTCCCAAGGCATCCCGAAACCAACCCTAGGTCGTACAAGGCCCATGGGCCCAAGTGGAGGTGATGCAACACCTGTGGACTTGTAATTTGACTCGGATTCTGTTGTAGCATGAGATTGTTCCATCAATATCTCAACGCTCCGGACGAATTTGAAGGTAAATCAAATTGTGTTGGAAAGAAAACTAAGTCTACTTTCCAACAAAAAGATCACCCAATTCGGAGTCTGGATGAAGGGGACCTTGGCGTTTTGAGTCAGGTATGTCTGTGCAGTCCGAATCTGAGTCTAGAACATGAGACTT
The DNA here is from genome assembly GCF_018294505.1 of Triticum aestivum. Lineage (NCBI taxonomy): Eukaryota > Viridiplantae > Streptophyta > Magnoliopsida > Poales > Poaceae > Triticum > Triticum aestivum. Next base: position 266,551,870 of record NC_057795.1, on the reverse strand, counting down.
AGACTCTATCTTCTCTTGGCCCAAAACTGAGGTGAGAGGACTTTTTGAACAACACCTAAACTTCTATTTTTTTCCCTTATCATCATATGCGTATTGTACAAATGTCCCATACACCTGAGATTAGACATGGCACAAAAGTCTGTGATGTATTATTGTCCTAGATAACATAAATAAATTATTGCATAGTTTGCATCAGAAATCACCTCACAAATATGCATGTATGCAACATTTTTGGGCGTATCCAAGGTAGTCATGTCCTCATAATCCTCCCCTTTTGATAACAAAGCCGTCCTCAGCGTCGCTTAATCTAAAATGTGTCTTACAAAAGAGACAAGGTGTACATGTTGTCTATGTATATGTCATCCATTTTTACTTCCCTTGGTTTTTGCACATATGACCCATGTGTGCATGAGTAACTTTCATAGTTCATAAAATATAAAGCCAAAATATTATCACAAGAAGTAGAACGTGAAAATATTGCAACTCAGTTTGCACATATAAGTGAAAATCTTATACATATCAAAAGATTGACAATGTTCATATTTAAACCATCCCAACATTGGTGAATAAACCTTACTTGCATCAAATTTACATGCTACAACATGTTTAAATAAGCAAACATGCAATAAGCCATTTGACACAGAATCATCACCAAGATTAGAGGTCATATCAAAATGATTAAATATTGGTTCTTTTGCATGAATAGTTAATTCAATGGGTGCACACAAAATTGCTGGTATTTCAGCTGTTTGATCACATGACGCATTCATGACACTAACACAATTCTCTAAAATAGGTGGTGTGCTCAAATCAATAGTTAACTCAACACATGATGTATTCAAGTTAACTAGGCATGCATCATTCTCATGTCTTATATCATCAATACCTTTAACGTTACCTTGTCGCAAAGACGTAGTTGATGTAGGTACGGACGATGACAATGTACCATACTCTTGAGATGATGTCACACTCACAATCTAAGGTGTGGCTACTCTAGTAGGTGCAAAGGTGGAGGAACCAACTGGTGGTGGTGAGCATGAACTGGAATAGTAGTTGTTATAGTCACCCAATGCATCCTCCTGTATCTATCTCTCAAAGGTACTGATACATCTCCAATGTATCTACTTATCCAAACTCTTTTGCCCTAGTTTTGGACTCTAATTTGCATGATTTGAATGGAACTAACCCGAACTGATGCTGTTTTCAGCAGAATTGCCGTGGTATTGTCGGTGTACCAAAGTAGGGGCGCTCCTTTGTACCCCTTATTTGTGCACGGGCAGTCAGAGCCGCGCGGACGACCACACTTAAGCAGGGCAGAGATAGGGAATCCGAGCCACAATATAGAATCAAAGCAACGCCAAGACAGAAGCATAAGGAGCCAGAAGGCGAAGTGGTTTCCCCCGGCAAGGTCCTTGCCGGGGCAGCCCCCACGGCCCCGACAAGGCCCTTGCCGGAGCAGCCTACCTGACGCCAGCAGGATGTACCACCCTTGGGCCCCAGTTTCTCCAGCGTCACCAACCACGTTGGAACATAGGCTCGGGAGGTGCCTCCATGGTGGCATGCAGATCTTTTGAAGACAAGGAGCATGTGAGCCCCCGATTCAATCATACACTAATCATGCACACAAACGTGTACGATCAAGATCAGGGACTCACGGGAAGATATCACAACATAACTCTAAAAACATAAATAAGTCATACAAGCATCATAATACAAGCCAGGGGCCTCGAGGGCTCGAATACAAGTGCTCGATCATAGACGAGTCAGCGGAAGCAACGATATCTGAGTACAGACATAAGTAAACAAGTAGCCATAGATGGCTAACACAAACTGGGATACAGATCGAAAGAGGCGCATGCCTCCTGCCTGGGATCCTCCTAACTACTCCTGGTCATCATCAGCGGGCTGCACATAGTAGTAGGCACCTCCAGTGTAGTAGGAGTCGTCGTCGAAGGTGGCGTCTGGATCCTGGGCTCCAACGTCTGGTTGTGACAACCAGGTAAAATGGAAAGGGGGAAAAGAGGGAGAAAAGCAACCGTGAGTACTCATCCAAAGTAGTCGCAAGCAAGGAGCTACACTACATATGCATGGGTATATGTGTAAGGAGGCCATATCAGTGGACTGAACTGCAGAATGCCAGAATAAGAGGGGGATAGCTAGTCGTATCGAAGACTACGCTTCTGGCAGCCTCCGTCTTGCAGCATGTAGAAGAGAGTAGATTGAAGTCCTCCAAGTAGCATGTCCAAGTAGCATCTCCAAGTAGCATCTCCAGTAGCATCGCATAGCATAATCCTACCCAGCGATCCTCTCCTCGTCGCCCTGTTACAGAGCGATCATCGGGTTGTATATGGCACTTGGAAGGGTGTGTTTTATTAAGTATCCGGTTCTAGTTGTCATAAGGTCAAGGTACAACTCCAAGTCGTCCTATTACCGAAGATCACGGCTATTCGAATAGATTAACTTCCCTGCAGGGGTGCACCACATAACCCAACACGCTCGATCCCATTTGGCCGGACATACTTTCCTGGGTCATGCCCGGCCTCGGAAGATCAACACGTCGCAACCCCACCTAGGCACAACAGAGAGGTCAGCACGCCGGTCTAACTCCTATGCGCGCAGGAGTCTGGGCCCATCGCCCTTTGCACACCTACACGTTGCGAACGCGGCCGGAAGCAGAACTAGCCCCCTTAATACAAGTGCAAGCTTACGTTCCAATCCGGCGCGCGCCACTCAGTCGCTGACGTCAAGAAGGCTCGGCTGATACCACGACATCGAGTGCCCATATCTTTCCCACGTAGTTGGTTAGTGCGTATAGGCCAGTGGCCAGACTCAGATCAAATACCAAGATCTCGTTAAGCGTGTTATTATGAAGCAAACGCGAACGCCGACCAGGGCCAGGCCCACCTGTCTCCCAAGTGGTCTCAACCCGCCCTGTCGCTCCGCCACAAAGATCCACACAGAGGGCCGTTAGGACGAAGGTCCTTTCAGCCCCCAATCCGTGAATCACTCGCGGGTACTCCTCGAGCCGACCCGACTTTAGTCACTATCTGTAGTATGTATATATGTATAATATATACCCGTGATCACCTCCCGAGTGATCATGGCCCAATAGTATAGCAAGGCAGACTGACAAGAATGTAGGGCCAATGATGATAATCTAGCATCCTATACTAAGCATTTAGGATTGCGGGTAAGGTATCAATGACTGTAGCAACAATGACAGGCTATGCATCAGAATAGGATTAATGGAAAGTAGTAACATGCTACACTACTCTAATGCAAGCAGTATAGAGGAGAATAGGCGATATCTGGTGATCAAGGGGGGGGGGGGCTTGCCTGGTTGCTCTGGCAAGAAGGAGGGGTCGTCAACTCCGTAGTCGAACTGGGCAGCAGCAACTTCGGTCTCGTGGTCTACCGGAGAGAAGAGGGGGAAGAAACAATGAATACAATGCAAACAAATGCATATCGATGCATGACATGACAAGTAACGATGCTAGGTGTGCCCAATCGCGGTAGTAGGTGGTACCGACGAATTGGGGGGGGGAACATCCAGGAAAGTATCCCCTGGGTTCCGCGTTCTCGGGCAGAGGTACCGGAGGGGGAAAGTTGCGTGTTCGGCATGCTAGGGGTGTGTGGCAGATGAACGGGCTGCGTATCCGGATTCGTCTCGTCGTTCTGAGCAACTTTCATATAGAAAGTAGTTTCATCCGAGTTACGGATTAAAAGATATGATTTTCTAAAGATTTAAATCAATTTCTGATTTTAATTATTTATCTAAAGCCAACATTATCCAGAACAGTGTTTGATGACGCAAGCATGACATCAAGGTGATGTCAGTAGGTCAACTGGTCGGTTGACCAGTCAAACCAGACAGGTGGGTCTAGTGGGACCCACATGTCATTGTCAGGACACTAACAGGGGGGTTTAACCTAATTAAATGGGTTAATTAGTAGGTGGGGCCCAGTAGTCAGTGAGAGATTAGGTTTTAATTAATTAATTTAGTTAATTAGTAGTTTACTTATTTGTTTTTATTTGTTTTATGGCATGGGACCCACATGTCAGTGGCAGTAGCTGCCAGGTCAGCGTAGTTGACTAGGTCAAGATGGCCAGTTGGGGCCCCCAGGCCCACAAGCAGTGACCCAGGGGTGGGCCCCGGTGTGCCAGCTCAGCGGAGCCACTGGAGTAGCTCCGGCGAGCTCGCGCGCAGCGGCCGAACACCGGCGGGCATCGGGATTCGCCTACGGGGCATCAAATCGAGCGCCGACACTTGCGTTCGAACGAGAAGAGTGCCCCGCGTCCAGTGGTGGCTGTGGCGTAGTCGGAGGTGGCCAGAAGTGACGGCGGCGAGCACATCGGCGGACGGCCGGTGTCGGGCGCGAGAGGAAACGACAACGCACCAAGCTAGCGAATGAAAGGAGAGGCCAGGCGAGTCGTATGTGAGGCGGTGAACACAACGGGCGCTGGCCCGTGACCATTTGGTCACCGTAGGAACGCCGGCGACGAGCGCAGGCGGCAGCGCGTTCGGGTGCTCAACGGGGACGGCGTTAGGAGGCACGAGAGGGAGTGTGCGCGTGCGCGTTGGGCTCCGGTGAGCATCAGGAGCACGATGCCGTGCTCAGGCTAGCACGACGGAGAGCGTGGCCACGACGGCGAGGCGATCCGCGGCGACGAGCTCACGGCAACGGCGATGAGGTAGCTACGATGCGCGAGGGGATTAACGAGGAGGAGTAGGAAGCGGAGGAGCTCACCGTGCGGCTCACACGTAGGCCCATGATGGATTAGTAGCAGCAGAGGTCGGCACCGGAGATGAAGAAGAACGCGGCAGCCGGAGATGTGGAAGGAGGTGAACCGTTGCAGCAGCGCCTCCTAGCTCCAGCTGCAGCCACCGGTGGACGAGGAAGACGATGGCGAAGCCGACGGACACGCTGGCGAGGCGAGGCGATGGCTGTGTCGTGTGTTCACGGCGGCGGGTCCATGGTAGTGTTCGGACGTGGTGGAGAACGAGGGGGAAAGCGAGGTGGATCTGAGGGGGGAGGCGCAGGGACCAAGTGGAGAGTGGGGGGTGAGTGGGAGGAGAGACCGAAGGGGCGCGGCGTCGGCGTCCTTATCCACCCCGACGCCGGCGAGCTGGTCCGGTGGCGACCGCGCCCTGTAGCGGCACGCGACCAAGGAACAGGAAAGGGGGCGCGGTGCGGGGGGGGGGGGGGCTGGGCCGGCTGGGCCGACCAGGCTAGTTGCGGTCCAGGAGGCAGGGGCTGCGGCCGTGCGGGTGGGTTGGTGGCCAGCTAGGCCAGTCGGCCCAGTGGGGGGGGAGGGTTTTCTCTTTTTTTGTCTTCTGTTTGTTTTTCCCTTTTGTATTTTCTTTATTATTTCTTTTCTATTTAAATTCATTTAAAAGTATTTAGGCATTTTATAAAAATGTGTTTACTTCACCATAATTACCGATGCAATATTTGGCAACCCCCGAACATTTTTGTTTTGACTTTTGAAAACTTTGGATGTTTGTCGCTAATTCATTTTTGAATTTGCAAGGTTTTTGAACTACCACTTGATTAGCAACAGTAACATAGATGACATGGCATCAATAGGAGAGTTTTATTGTAGCATAATTATCCGGGCGTTACAAATCTCCTCCACTACAAGAAATCTCGTCCCGAGATTTAGAAGGTAGAAGGAAAGAGTGCGGGGTATTCATCACGCAGACGATCCTCTCGTTCCCAAGTGGCTTCATCTTCAGAATGGTGCGGCCACTGAACTTTGAGGAACTTGATCGCCTTCTGACGTGTGCGGCGTTCAGCTTGGTCGAGAATGCGGACCAGATGCTCTTTATAGGAGAGGTCCTGTTGCAATTCGAGCACTTCATGATCCACTCCTCGGATTGGGTCCTTGAAGCAACGGCGGAGCTGTGACACGTGGAACACATCGTGAACCTGAGAAAGGTTTGGCGGAAGTTCCAGTTGGTATGCCACCTTTCCACGCCTTTTGAGAATAGTGAATGGGCCAATATAGCGAGGAGCTAGTTTGCCCTTGATCCCGAAGCGGTGAGCACCCTTCATTGGTGTAACTCGAAGATAGGCCTTTTTGCCAGGTTGGTAGACCATGTCCTTATGTTTACAGTCATACTGACTCTTCTGACGCGAGTGAGCAGTCTTGAGATTCTCGCGAATAATGCGGACTTGTTTGATAGCTATTATTATAAGAGAACTCAGCATACGGGAGAGATTCCTCCCATTTCTTGCCGAAAGAAATAAGACAAGCTCGAAGCATGTCTTCGAGAATTTGGTTGACACGTTCAACTTGCCCTTGCGACTGCGGATGAAACGCAGTACTGAATGACAGATGAGTTCCCATAGCTTCTTGTAAAGTTGCCCAGAATCTTGAAGTGAATAAGCTGCCACGTTCTGAACTGATAACCAGTGGAATACCGTGAAGCAAAACAATTCTGGACATGTAGAGAGTTGCAAGCTGACTAGCAGTGATCGTTTCTTTGACCGCCAGAAAATGTGCAACCTTAGAAAGCCGGTCAATGACGACAAGAATAGCATCATTACCTTTTTGTGATTTGGGAAATCCAGTGACGAAGTCCATTTCAACATGATCCCATTTCCATTCAGGAATAGAGATAGGTTGCAGAGTTCCAGCAGGCCTTTGATGTTCTGCTTTGATACGACGGCAAACGTCACACTCAGCAACATAGCAAGCAATGTCTTGCTTCATGTTAGACCACCAGAATCTTTGACGAATGTCCTGGTACATCTTTGTACTACCAGGATGAATAGACAAAGGTGTATCATGAGCTTCTTTCATAACCTCCTGGGTCATATCCAGGTTACCTTTTGAAGGGACCACTAGGCGACCGTTAAAGAACAAGGTGCCAGTATCATCAACAGTGAAGAACGAGGGCTTCCCTTCTTTAAGGTAGTGTTTAATCTTGTGGGCTAGAGAGTCATACTTCTGCAGCGTCTTGATGCTTTCCACGAGATCTGGTATAGCAACTAGGGTATTGAGAGAACCCTGGGAAACAACATGGAGGTTCATCTTGCAGCTCTCAGGAGGAGGAGGAGTGAGAGCACCAGGAGGAACAATATGGAGGTTCAGCTTCCTGAATTCCTCAACAAGCGAGGGCTGAACTTTGTGAACCTGGAGGTGGTTGCAGTAAGACTTGCGGCACAACGCATCAGCCATTACATTAGCCTTGCCTGGGGTATACGAAATACCTAGGTTAAAATCTGCAACAATCTCCATCCATATTTGCTGACGGAGGTTCAGATCTGGTTGAGTAAACAGATACTTCAGACTTTGGTGGTCGGTGAAGATCTCGCAACGATTACCGAGAAGGTAATGTCGCCACTGCTTTAGTGCATGGATAACAGCAGCAAGCTCGAGGTCGTGAACTGGATAGTTCTCTTCGTGAGGGTACAATTGACGAGAGGCATAAGCAATCACTTTGCGCTCTTGCATTAGTACAACGCCAAGGCCTTGACGTGAAGCATCACAATAAATGACAAAGTCCTTCTTAGTATCAGGTGGAGCTAGTACTGGGGCAGAAGTCAACTTGTCTTTGAGTGCCTGGAAGCTTTCCTGACATTTTTCTGTCCATTGGAACTTGACGCCCTTATGCAACAGGTTAGTCAGAGGTCTAGCAATCTTGGAGAAGTTCTCGACGAATCGACGGCAATAGCTGGCGAGACCGAGAAAACTTCTAACTTGCTTAACATTCTTCGGATGAGTCCAATCAAGAATAGCCTAGACTCATTCAGGGTTGACGGCAATACCATCCTTATAGATGACATGCCCAAGATAGGTTACTTCGGGAAGCCAGAATTCACATTTGGAGAACTTGGCATAAAGTTGATGCTCTCGTAGCTTTTCCAACACAAGACGAAGATGTTCAGCATGTTCCTCTTTGTTCTTCGAAAATACCAGAATATCATCCAGATAAACCACGACGAACTTGTCGAGGTAATCCATGAATATATAATTCATCAGGCGAGAGAAGGTGGTTGGAGCATTGGTTAAGCCAAAAGACATGATGGTGTACTCGTATGAACCATATCGAGTCACAAAGGCAGTCTTTGGGATATCCTCTTCACGAACACGGATCTGATGGTAACCCAACCTCAAGTCGAGTTTAGAGAACACTGATGAACCAGCCAGTTGATCATACAGATCATTGATCCGAGGAAGAGGATACTTATTCTGAATGGTAGCTTGGTTTATAGGACGGTAGTCTTGGACTAATCGGTTTGTCCCATCTTTCTTCTTGACAAACAAACAAGGTGCTCCCCAAGGAGAGCAACTTGGGCGAATGAAACCACTTCGAAGAGATTTATCAATTTCCTCCTTAAGCTCAAGGAGTTCATGCGGCGGCATCTTGTAGGGTCACTTGGCTATAGGAGTGGTGCCTGGTTTCAAGTCGATGACGAATTCTATAGCTCTAGCAGGGGGAATCCCTGGAAGTTCTTCAGGAAAGACATCTTGGAATTCGCGAACGACAAGAATGTTTTCAATGCCCTCAAGGGGTGAAACGTTCAATGCATTCAACGCATAAAGCCTTGCCTCGGCATTCTGAACCAGACGAGGATTATAGCTAATTATTTCATCAGAAGGGTGTAGCAGGTGGACGGTCTTAGTGGCACAAACTATAGAAGCAGTATGCGCTTTCAACCAATCCATTCCCAAAATGAGATCAATGCTACAGGACTTCTGTACGATGGGAGAGACAAGGAATTCTAGTCCTTCGATTTCAACGGGGACGTCGTGACTAACCATAGAGGTTTGACATTGGCCCGCAGGGGTGTGTACCACTAGTGGAGTGTTCATCTCCTCGTATTTAATGCCATGCATGAATGCAAACTCAGCTGATATGAATGAATGTGATGCTCCTGTATCAAACAAAACAGATGCTGGTACTGAATTTACGAGGAGTGTACCCATCACAGTAGCAGGCTGGTCTTGAGCTTCGTTCAGATCAACGTGGTTGGCATGAACACGGCCATAAGACTTGGCATTGTTGTTGCGGGGTTGGTTGTTACCACGACCAGTTGCTGGAAGGGCCAGTTGATTGTGATTCTGGTTGCATTCCCTAGCACGATGCCCTGCTTGACCACACTTGTAGCACAGACCATTATTGGGAGTGGGAACAGGAGCTCGGGGTGGTGGAGCTTGAAGCCTTGGCTGCCTAGATGGTGGAGGAGGCAGACGAGGTGCAGCATAGGTCTGCCTTGGGGCAGGTGAATTTGGACGGTACATGCTGTTCAGGATCCATATCTTATGCTTCTGCGAGGGCGGGCCCGAAGATGAGCCCGTGTCACAGTTGCGCCTCGGAGAGCTCTGGTGTTCCTGCAGACCAGTCTCGACATTGATGGCCTTGTTCACCAAGGTGGCGAAATCGACAAAGTCATGCACTAGAAGTGCGAGCTTGATGTCAGCTTGAAGGCCGTCATGGAACTTCTCCTGTCTACGTGCATCAGTTGCAATGTCTTCTTCAGCATAGCGGGACAAGTCTAGAAACTCCCGCTGATAAGCTTCCACAGTTTTGTTGCCCTGGGTGAGGTTGCGGAACTCATGCTTCTTCCTGTCCATGATCCCCTGAGGAATGAAGCGGGCATGGAAGGCAGCTTGAAAGTCTGGCCAGGTGACGATTGTCCCAATTGGCAGAGTACGCCTGTGGCTGTCCCACCATTGAGCTGCTGGTCCCTTCAGAAAGAAGGAAGCAAAGGTGACATAGCGGGCAGGGGCTACTTCAGCAGACTCCATCTCATAGGTGATGTCACGGAGCCAGTCATCAGCATCCAGCGGCTGAGTTGAGCTGCGGTACACGGTTGGGTTGAGGCGCATGAAATCCTGCAGAGTCACTTGGGCTGGCTGCTCGTTCATATTGGGACGAGGGAACTGAGCCATCACATTCTCCATGAACTGGCAATTCCTCTCGAGCTGTTGGACCATACCAGCCATGTACTCAGGCGGTGGTGGGGCGTTGCCGCCACGACCACGACCAGCTGGTCTAACCATCCTGCTAATATATAACAGGGGTAGTTCAGTATTGAGAAATTTGCATAGACAAGAATCATTCATGATGAAACATGCATAATGAAAGGGAGCACGACAGATACCACATAGTAGTCGGCATAACTTACAAAAGGGGCCGGACATAGGGTTCAGTACACAGAGTTCAGTACATAGACTAAGTCATCATAGGCGGCACGCAGGCTCGCGGGCGAATGCATCTAATACTAATGAGCAAGACTACATCAGTCCCAGGAGGTACTGTGAAGGTAGCTGTAGCCTGACAGCTGGTAGTGAGGCAACGGATAGTCCTCCACGTCAGTGGCCTGGGGGCCGCGGATACTCTGGTGTAGAACCCGACGCTCAGGTGGTAGAAGAGGACCAAGTGCGGGAGAGTAGCCTCCCACCTCTGGCCAACCGACACCGTGGGGCATCACGGTCCTGGCTGGGTAGATCGCAGAACGCGGCAGCTGTCCAGACCGGACAAAGGGGTGCAACAGCGTCAGAGCCCTGTAAAGGTGCTGACGAGTGGTGTACAACTCGTGGCGAAGAGCTCTGTTAGATCGGTCCAGCCCATCAGCATGCAGAACCAGGTGCTGATGGTGGAAGGGCTCTCGGGTGACGGTGGAGTAGGCGGCAGTGTAGTATCCCTCCGCACCAACGTCAGATGCGATAGGAATGTGCCTGAAAGGGGAAGTGTCCAACGCCTGATACTCTCCACGAAGACGTGTCAGAGCAGCATGAGCAGCATCGTGGACTGCCATCTCGATGGTCACTCCAACACCATGAGCGGTGTGCAGCACGGTAGTGGACTCATACTCCCGAGAGTAGAGGTGGACGATGGCACGGTACTGCTCCTGATTAAAGTCCTGGTACTCCTCGTAGACGGTGTACTCAGGGTGCCAGCGATAACCCAGATAGGTCATCATCTCAGCTAGCACAGCAGGTGATCCTGAGGCACCAATGGCCGCAGTGTGGCGCACGACCTGCCTCGTGGGTTCCATCTGAAAACAAAGATGTTTCAATGGAGTCAAATGACAATATGGGCACTATTCAAAACACTACCCTACAGAATAACTATGGCTTATCCAACTTTGGGGTGAACGTGGTAACGGGATCCTAATGTCAGAGTTAGTAAATTCATTTAACCCGAGTAGGAGAGAGTTCAGAGCCCCAGAGTAAAGGTCGAGAAGTAAAAGATCCTAATACCACCCAATGGCGACGTGGGCCCGTAAGGCACACAGCCAAGTTAGTAAAAGTTTTGTAGTGACTAGACTTGACTTCGGCCAAGGAGTGTGGAAGGGGGGTTCCTACAGGCAGTCGGCTCTGATACCAACTTGTGACACCCCCGATTCAATCATACACTAATCATGCATGCAACGTGTACGATCAAGATCAGGGACTCACGGGAAGATATCACAACACAACTCTAAAAACATAAATAAGTCATACAAGCATCATAATACAAGCCAGGGGCCTCGAGGGCTCGAATACAAGTGCTCGATCATAGACGAGTCAGTGGAAGCAACAATATCTGAGTACAGACATAAGTAAACAAGTAGCCATAGATGGCTAACACAAACCGGGATACAGATTGAAAGAGGCGCAGGCCTCCTGCCTGGGATCCTCCTAACTACTCCTGGTCATCATCAGCGGGTTGCACGTAGTAGTAGGCACCTCCAGTGTAGTAGGAGTCATCGTCGAAGGTGGTGTTTGGATCCTGGGCTCCAACGTTGCGACTACCAGGTAAAATGGAAAGGGGGAAAAGAGGGAGAAAAGCAACCGTGAGTACTCATCCAAAGTACTCGCAAGCAAGGAGCTACACTACATATGCATGGGTATATGTGTAAGGAGGCCATATCAGTGGACTGAACTGCAGAATGCTAGAATAAGAGGGGGATAGCTAGTCCTATCGAAGAATACGCTTCTGGCAGCCTCCGTCCTGCAGCATGTGGAAGAGAGTAGATTGAAGTCCTCCAAGTAGCATCTCCAAGTAGCATCTCCAAGTAGCATCTCCAGTAGCATCGCATAGGATAATCCTACCCGGCGATCCTCTCCTCGTCGCCCTATTAGAGAGCGATCACCGAGTTGTATCTGGCACTTGGAAGGGTGTGTTTTATTAAGTATTCGGTTCTAGTTGTCATAAGGTCAAGGTACAACTCCAAGTCGTCCTGTTACCGAAGATCACGACTATTCGAATAGATTAACTTCCTTGCAGGGGTGCACCACATAACCCAACACGCTCGATCCCATTTGGCCGGACACACTTTCCTGGGTCATGCCCGGCCTCGGAAGATCAACATGTCGCAGCCCCACCTAGGCACAACAGAGAGGTCAGCACGCCGGTATAACTCCTATGCGCGCAGGGGTCTGGGCCCATCGCCCTTTGCACACCTGCACGTTGCGAACGCGGCCGGAAGCAGAACTAGCCCCCTTAATACAAGTGCAAGCTTACGTTCCAATCCGGCGCGCGCCACTCAGTCGCTGACGTCAAGAAGGCTTCGGCTGATACCACGACGTCGAGTGCCCATATCTTTCCCACGTAGTTGGTTAGTGCGTATAGGCCAGTGGCCAGACTCAGATCAAATACCAAGATCTCGTTAAGCGTGTTATTATGAAGCAACCGCGAACGCCGACCAGGGCCAGGCCCACCTGTCTCCTAGGTGGTCTCAACCCGCCCTGTCGCTCTGCCACAAAGATCCACACAGAGGGCCGTCGGGACAAAGGTCCTTTCAGCCCCCAATCCGTGAATCACTCGCGGGTACTCCTCGAGCCGACCCGACTTTAGTCACCATCTGTAGTATGTATATATGTATAATATATACCCGTGATCACCTCCCGAGTGATCACAGCCCAATAGTATAGCAAGGCAGACTGACAAGAATGTAGGGCCAATGATGATAAACTAGCATCCTATACTAAGCATTTAGGATTGCGGGTAAGGTATCAATGACTGTAGCAACAATGACAGGCTATGCATCAGAATAGGATTAGCGGAAAGCAGTAACATGCTACACTAATCTAATGCAAGCAGTATAGAGGAGAATAGGCGATATCTGGTGATCAAGGGGGGGGGGCTTGCCTGGTTGCTCTGGCAAGAAGGAGGGGTCGTCAACTCTGTAGTCTAACTGGGCAGCAGCAGCGTCGGTCTCGTGGTCTACCGGAGAGAAGAGGGGGAAGAAAGAATGAATACAATGCAAACAAATGCATATCGATGCATGACATGACAAGTAACGATGCTAGGTGTGCCCAATCGCGGTAGTAGGTGGTACCGACGAATGGGGGGGGGGGGACATCCGGGAAAGTATCCCCAGGGTTCCGCGTTCTCGGGCAGAGGTACCGGAGGGGGAAAGTTGCGTGTTTGGCATGCTAGGTGTGTGTGGCGGATGAACGGGCTCCATATCCGGATTCGTCTCGTCGTTCTGAGCAACTTTCATGTAGAAAGTATTTTCATCCGAGTTACGGATTAAAAGATATGATTTTCTAAAGATTTAAATCATTTTCCGATTTTAATTATTTATCTAAAGCCAACATTATCCAGAACAGTGTTTGATGACGCAAGCATGACATCAGAGTAATGTCAGCAGGTCAACTGGTCGGTTGACCAGTCAAACCAGACAGGTTGGTCCAGTGGGACCCACATGTCATTGTCAGGACACTAACAGGGGGGGTTTAACCTAACTAAATGGGTTAATTAGCAGGTGGGGCCCAGTAGTCAGTGAGAGATTAGGTTTTAATTAATTAGTTTAGTTAATCAGTAGTTCACTTATTTGTTTTTATTCGTTTTATGGGATGGGGCCCGCATGTCAGTGGCAGTAGCTGCCACGTCAGCGTAGTTGACTAGGTCAACGTGGCCAGTTGGGGCCCCCAGGCCCACAAGCAGTGACCCAGGGGTGGGCCCCGGTGTGCCAGCTTAGCGGAGCCGCCGGAGTAGCTCCGGCGAGCTTGCGCGCAGCGGCCAGACAACGGTGGGCGTCGGGATTCGCCTACGGGGCATCAAATCGAGCGCCGACACTTGCATTCGAACATGGAGAGTGCCCCACGTCCAGTTGTGGCCGTGGCGTGGCCGGAGGTGGCCAGAAGTGATGGCGGCGAGCACATCGGCGGACGGCCGGAGTCGGGCGTGAGAGGAAACGATGACGCACCAAGCTAGCGAATGAAAGGAGAGGCCAGGCGAGTCGTATGCGAGGCGGCGAACGCAACGGGCGCTGGCCCGTGACCATTTGGTCACCGTAGGCATGCCGGCGACGAGCGCAGGCGGCTGCGCATTCGGGCGCTCAACGGGGACGGCGTTAGGAGGCACAGGAGGGAGTGTGCGCGTGCGCGTTTTGCTCCGGTGAGCATCAGGAGCACGATGCCGTGCTCAGGCGAGCACGACGGAGAGTGTGGCCACGACGGCGAGGCGATCCGCGGCGACGGGCTCACGGCAACGTCGATGAGGTAGCTACGATGCGCGAGGGGATTAACGAGGAGTTGTAGGAAGCGGAGGAGCTCACCGTGCGGCTCACACGTAGGCCCGTGACGGATTAGTAGCAGCAGAGGTCGGTGCCGGAGATGAAGAAGAACGCGGCAGCCGGAGATGTGGAAGGAGGTGAACCGTTGCAGCAGCGCCTCCTAGCTCCAGCTGCAGCCACCGGTGGACGAGGAAGACGATGGCGAAGCGGACGGACACGCTGGCGAGGCGAGGCGATGGCTGTGTCCATGCGTTCACGGCGGCGGGTCCATGGCAGTGTTCGGACGTGGTGGAGAACGAGGGGGAGAGCGAGGTGGATCTGAGGGGGGAGGCGCAAGGACCAAGGGGAGAGTGGGGGGCGAGTGGGAGGAGAGACCGAAGGGGCGCGGCGTCGGCGTCCTTATCCACCCCGACGCCGGTGAGCGGGTCCGGTGGCGACCTTGCCCTGTAGCGGCGCGTGACCAAGGAACAGGAAAGGGGGCGCGGTGCGGGGGGGGGGGGGGGGGGGGGGGCTGGGCTGGCTGGGCCGACCAGGCTAGTTGCGGTCCAGGAGGCAGGGGCTTCGGCCGTGTGGGTGGGTTGGTGGCCAGCTGGGCCAGTCGGCCCAGTGGGGGGGGAGGGTTTTCTCTTTTTTTGTCTTCTGTTTGTTTTTCCCTTTTGCATTTTCTTTATTATTTCTTTTCTGTTTAAATTCATTTAAAAGTATTTAGGCATTTTATAAAAATGTGTTTACTTCACCATAATTACCGATGCAATATTTGGCAACCCCCGAACATTTTTGTTTTGACTTTTGAAAACTTTGGGTGTTTGTCGCTAATTCATTTTTGAATTTGCAAGGTTTTTGAACTACCACTTGATTAGCAACAGTAACGTAGATGACATAGCATCAATAGGAGAGTTTTATTGTAGCATAATTATCCGGGCGTTACAGAGCACTTCAAATCAGAAGAGTAGAAGATGACGAACCTCGGCGAGATCCTCGCCGAGGAAACCCACAAGACCCCCGGCAAGACCCTTGCCGGGGACGACCGCAACGCCGCGGCAAGACCCTTGCCGGGGACGTCCGCGAGGCCACAACCAGGCCCGCACCTGCCAAGCGTCTGCCACCGCTCCCATGTAGCTGCCAGCCTACCAGCTGGGCTGGCCCCTGCGTGTCAGCACAAGGCTTCTTAGCCAGCTCAGCGCATGCCTACGTGGTGGCATGCAAATCTTTGTGAAGGCCCTACCACCGCGCCACCTCAGCAACCTGCCAGCCTACATGGCGCTGACCGCCTCGCTGGCCCAGGCGCGTGTCGAGGCAGGGCAAAGCGGCGGTAAAGTGGAGGGGACACATCAGGGGCACATTAAATGCACTTTGTTCCGTAATGGCAATGGATAGGCTTAATCATAGTACCCCGATGGCACCTCCTGTGTGCCACTATGGCGATCCCCTTGCCTATAAAAGGAGGCCCGAGGCATCCAGGAGGGGGATTCGGTCTTTTGTGCAAGTTACGCTCATTGTAGCTAGTTCAAGAACTTCAAGAACACAAATACAGACATCCAAGCAGGACTAGGGTGTTACGCATCTCTGCGGTCCGAACCTGCTCTCCTCACAACCCAGCGCCGTGCAACCATAGTAGGGATTCTTGTGATCCCATAGGTGTCGTTCCCCACCGACATCTTTGGCGCGGCAGGTAGGGGGCGCAGTAGTGAGCATCTGGTTTTGTAGCCAGTGGCACAGCTCTTCATCGCCATGGCTCCCAAGAAGAAGACGACCACGGCGATCGGTTCGTCCGGGACCGGGCTGTCTGTGCCGGTGCGGACCAGTAGTGGGCCAGTCGTGGAGAGAACCCGTGGCGCAGCCCGCGAATATCCACATCACCCTGGCAGTCCGGGCCTGGTGAGCGGCGTCGTTCGTGCGCCAGGCGACGAGCCACACATCGTGAACTCTAGAGAAGGAGTTGGGCCCCCTGCAGGCGGTGCGGGGCCCTCTAGGGGCGTCGTCGTGCTGCCAGACGGCAGCGCGGCGACCTCCAAGACACCAACACCGGCGCCCACGGCGCGCTCTTCTCAGGTCGTGCACGATGAGCAGTGCCGCCCCGCTGGTGACCCTGGGCGCCGCCCTGGGAAGAGTCTCGTGCGCCCTTCGCAAGACGAGGAGGGCCAGCATGCGTGCCGAGGTGTTGGCGGAGGTGGCGGACGGCCGCAGGGCCGTGATGGAGCTCCTTATAACATAGTTAGAAGTCAAAGCGCATCACGGTCCATGCATCTTTCGCCGCCGCCCACACCAGCAGATGCCCTAGCACGCACAGCTGCTCCTCGACTTTCCTCTTGCTGCGGAGAAGCTCGACGAATGGAGGGCCAACGTCCGAAGCCTCATCGGCATCGCCAACAAGGATGAGTTGCGACCGGCAGGGCCCGTAGGCCGTCGCTTCATCGAGCCACCGCATGCAGAGGTGGATGGGTCGGAGGCGATGCGGCCATGGTGCACTCCCCTCCTCCACACCAGCAACCGCGGGTGTCGATCCGTCGCGACGACGCTCGTGATGATATCTCCATTGTGTCATCCGACCCGCGAACCCACCGCGATCAATGTCAAGTCCTTCAAGAGTGAGCTCATGAAGATGCTCGAACCACCATCAAGCGCTGACGTGATGCGCGCCACCAGTCGGATAGGCGGGTAGGGCCCACTATAGACCACCCAACACCGGAAGGCTATGGTGGCCTACCCTATGATGTGGGCTGTCCGGCCTTCACCCGTGAGCTACGGCAGTTCTAGTGGCCCTCCCACCGCATGTTCAAGCCCGACGTTGGTGAAAGTACAATGGCAAGACTCACCCATCGGAGTTTCTCAGCATCCACACCATCGCGATGCAAGTTGCTGGGGATCGCGACGATAAGGTGCTTGCCAATTACTTCCCGTTGGCACTCAAGCCCAATGTTATGTCATGGTTGATGCACTTGCCGGTAGACTCCATTTCTTCTTGGTCGAATCTGTGTCATGAGTTTGTTGGTGCCTTTACTGGAGGCCACAAAGCCCATGGCCAGGCGAGCGATTTGCATATCATCCCCCAGAAGGAAGGAGAAAACTTGGGCAAGTACAACCAAAGGTTCAGCCGAGTGCAGTACAACATTCCAAATGTTCATCCTACCGCCGTGATCAGTGCATTCCATCAGAATGTGCGCAACCACAAGATGCATGAGTAGTTGGCGATGAAGAAGGTCAAGGATGTGGCCGAGCTTTATGTTCTGGCTGATCGTTGCACTCAAGCTAAAGAGGGGAGGACATACCCCGGCGAGGACGCCGGCGTGGAAACCGACTCCACGAATGACCGCTACCCCGGCAAAGAAGGGGCGATGCCGTAACAAGAAGCGCAAGGGCAAGACCGTGCTTGCCATTGAGGGGTCCGACGACACCGGCACCACCAAGAAGGCCAAGGCAAACGACCTCGGCAAGGACAAGCCAGGGGGAACCGACAAGCCAGGGGGCACCGACAAGCAGTATTGCAAGATCCACTGCACCGAGGGCCACGACCTCCAGAACTGCTGGCAAGTGGAGCTGTTCACTGAGAAGCAGAAAGCTGAGTATGAGCGGCGGGACAAGGAGAAGGGCCAAGAGGGTGCCGAAGAATCCGAGAAGAAGCACGGCGGCCAAGGAGGCCGCCGCGGCAAGGATAACCAGCAAGAGAGGCCAGCCCGGGGCCGCGAAAAGAAGCAGGAAGATGACAATCATGACAAGGGCGATGAGTCCGGCGACCACGAGTTCCAGAAAGCTACAGAGGCCATGTGCGTTGATGGTGGCGCCTTGCTGCATGTATCCCACTGCCAGCTCAAGTAGTGGGCGCGTGAGATCACGACGGTGGAGCCGTCACTCGACGCACGGAAGCCACTGAAGTGGTCCAGCACGCCTATCGTCTTTGACACTGAGGACCACTCTAACCGCACTACTGCGGTCGGGTGATTGCCGTTGTTGGTTTCCCCAATGATTCGCAACCTCAAGGTGACAAAGATGCTAGCTGACGGTGAGGCCGGTCGGAACTTGATATCGCCTGTTGTGATCAAGAGGCTGCAGATCCTTGATGGAGACCTCGAGGAGACGGGCATGTTCCAAGGGGTCAATCTGTGGAGGAGCCAATCGAAGGGAAAGGTCACGCTGCCCGTGATGTTCGGAGGCAAGTTAAACTACAGGATGGAGAGGATTGTCTTTGATGTAGCCGAGATCCCCTTGCCTTACAACAGGATCCTCGGTCGCCCGGTGCTGGCCAAGTTCATAGCGGCCTCACACTACGCATACAACACATTGAAGATGCCCGTGCCGATGAAAATCATCACCGTCCCCGCTGAAAATAAAGACGCGCTGATTTGCGCTGACCAACTCTACCGGGAAGCGGTTGCAGCGGCTGTCGTCAAGGCACCTACTCCTGCCGTTAAAGCCCCGGGAGGAAGGAAGACCGGAGAGACTCCTCGCACCCACTTCGGCAAGCGCACCTCCTCGGGGTGTTACGCTCCCGTCGGGGACGTGCCAGAGAGCTCCACCGACAATAGCAAGAAGACCAGAGCTGCACCACCAGAGACCAAGAAGGTGTCAGTCAAGGAGGACGGCACGGGAGGGGCTTTTACCATAAGCTCCACCCTCGACGGCAAATAGGAAAGCGAGCTCGTCACTTTCATGTGGGCGAATGTCGATGTGTTTGCATGGCAAGCATCCGACATCCCCGGCGTTCCCAGGGAAGTGATTGAGCACCATTTTGCTGTCTGTCCTCATGCACGGCCCATCAAGCAGAAGGTCAGGAAGCAAGCTCTAGAGAGGCAGGAGTTCATCACGGAGGAGATCAGAAAACTAGAGGCAGCAGGGTTGGTAAGGGGGGGTGCTCCATCCGCCGTGGTTGGCCAACCTGGTAGTGGTGCGCAAAGCAAACGGGAAGTGGAGGCTGTGTATTGATTACACAGACATCAATAAAGCTTGTCCAAAGGACCCCTTCCTGTTACCGTGCATCGACCAGATTGTTGACTCCACGGCCGGGTGTGACCTGCTATCATTCCTCGATGCCTACTCAGGGTACCACCAGATCTTCATGACAAGAGAAGACGAGGAGAAGACAACATTCATCACCCCTTGTGGTATGTATTGCTTTTTACGGATGCCTTTCGGGTTGAAGAGTGCTGGCTCGACCTTTACAAGAGCAGTCCAAATTGGTTTTGAGCCCCAGCTACATAGAAATATGGAAGCTTATATGGATGACATAGTGGTCAAAACCAAGGACAAAGCAACACTTGTGCAAGATCTGGAGGAAACCTTTGCAAACCTGCGCAAGATCAACCTCAAGTTGAACCCTGAGAAGTGTGTCTTCGGTGTCCCGTCCGGCAAGCTTCTCAGGTTCTCTGTGTCGCAGCGCGGGATTGAGGCAAACCCAGACAAGATCAAAGCCATCAAGCAAACTGAGGCACCTAAGCGGATCAAAGACGTGTGTCGGCTCACTGGCTGCATTGCCGCCATGAGCAGATTCATCTCCAAGTCCGTGGAGCGTGCCCTTCCCTTTTTCAAGATCTCGAAGAAGGCGGGCCCAATGGAGTGGACCCCAGAGGCTAAGGCAGCGCTGCAGGATTTAAAGAAATACCTCTCCTCTACCCCAGTGCTGGTAGCGCCTAAACCACAAGAACCGTTGCTGTTGTACCTAGCGGCAACGAACCAGGTGGTTAGCGCCGCACTGGTGGCACAGAGAGAGGTCGATGAAGAGGCAGCAGCAACGGCAGAATCATTAAATGGCGAGCCAAAACCCTCCCCGGCAGGGCTCGGTCCCGGCAGGACTGAGTCCCCGGCAAAGGTTGACACCAGTGCAACAGGGCCCATGCGACTAGGTGAAGTGGTGCAGAAGAAGAAAATGGTGTAGCACCCGGTTTACTTCGTCAGCTCCCTCTTGCAGGGGGCTAGGTCGAGGTACTCAGGTGTGCAAAAATTGCTCTTCGGCCTCCTTATGGCCTCGTGGAAGCTGCATCATTACTTCCAAGTGCACGAGATCACCGTTGTCACCCGCCTCCCATTGCAACGTATATTAAATAACCCAGATGCAACGGGGAGGATTGTGGAATGGGCCCTGGAGCTGTCAAGTTTTGGTTTAAAGTTCGAGAGCATCTCGACGATTCAGAGCAGAGTCTTGGCAGAGTTTGTTGCAGAATGGACCTCGAGGCCCGACGAAGAGGTACAGGAGACCAGTCTCCCCGGGAAGGAAACAAGCGGCAACTAGATCATGTACTTTGATGGGCCTTTCTCGCTGCAAGGCGCCGGTGCTAGCGTGCTGCTTGTCGCACCCACCGGGGAGCACCTCAAGTATGTCATCCAAATGTAGTTTCCCCGGGAGATGTCAACTAACAACACCGCCGAGTACGAGGGCTTGCTTGCCGCCCTCAGGATTGCAGCGGACCTCGGAATCAAACAGCTCATCGTCAGGTGTGACTCACAGCTCGTCGTCAGGAAAATCAACAAGGATTATCTAAGCCTGCTAATGGAAGCTTATGTTCTGAAGTGAGGAAACTGGAGGAGCACTTTGACGGGATACAGGCAGAGCATGTCCCCCGAGTGGAGAATGACGTCGCCGAATATCTGTCGAAGCGTGCTTCCCTCAAGCTACATGTGGAACCAGGTACTTTTCTGCTTCGGTTAACTCAACCATCCGTCGAACCATCGACAGGGCAGAACAAGCGGAGGAAGCTAGGCCCCGGCAAGTACTTCCCCACCGAGCTCCCTAGAGCCACCAGCGAAGAAGTTGCCATGGACGCCGAGCCTGCCGTGGGATAACCGACTTTGGCGGGGCGCCAGGCCCTTGCCGTGGAGGCAACCGTTCCCGCGGCAGAGGAAATGCCTTTGGTCCTCGCCGCCGAGCCATAGGCTCTGGCATGGGCGCAGCACACCGTCCTATTCCTTCAAATAGGAGAGCTCCCTAAGGAGTAGGAAGAGGCAGAGAGAGTAGCCCGCCGGTGTGCTCTGTACCAATTCGTTGACAACGTCTTTTACAGAAAAAGACCGAATGGGGTGAAATTGAAGTGCATCTGCTAGGAGGAAGGACTGGAGCTGTTGGCAGAGATACATGGAGGCATATGTGGATTCCACATAGGGTCAAGGGCCCTTGCTGGCAAGGCTTTCCGGCAAGGTTTCTTCGGGCCCACTACCCTCCAGGATGCGACGGCACTAGTAACCATGTGTGAAGCGTGCCAGTTCCATTCAAAGAAACTTCATCAGCCAGCTCAAGCCATGCAGACAATCCCTCTCTCCTGGCCATTCTCGGTCTGGGGGCTCGACATACTGGGCCCTTTTCCTCGCGCCATCGGGGGCTTTGAGTACTTGTACGTCACGATCGACAAGTTCACAAAGTCTCCTGAGGTGGAAGCAGTGAGGAAGGTGACAACGTAGTCAGCCATCAAGTTCTTCAAGGGGCTAGTTTGCCGTTTTGGTGTACCCAACAGGATCATCACCGACAACAACACACAGTTCACAAGCCACGCCTTCATGCAGTACATCGAGGATCTCCGCAGCAAGGTCTATTTTGCTTCCGTGGCACACCCACGAAGCAACGGCCAAGCAGAGTGAGCAAATGCTGAAGTTCTGCGAGGCTTAAGAACAAAGACTTTTGACAGGCTGTGCAAGAGTGTAAGGCGCTTGATTGACGAGTTGCCGACAGTTCTTTGGTCGATCAGAACGACGCAAAATTGAGCCACCGGCCAGACACCCTTTGCCCTGGTCTACGGGGCAGAGGCAGTTCTCCCCATGGAACTCATATATGGGTCACCTCGTGAAAGCACAAGTGCTCCCTAGGTGGTTTTGGTAATTAATGTGAACATATCTCTTGTTGGACTAACACTTTTATCTAGTATTTTTCAGACAAGTTCAAAAATGGAGTGGCATGGACTAAAGGATGTGGGAACTCCTTCAAGATGCTAAGGACAAAGGATTGGCTCAAGCTTCAAGCTCAAGACTCTTCATTTTACATTTCAGTGATCCAAGATCACATTGAGTCTATAGGAAAAGCCAATACTATCAAGGAGGGATGAGGTGTTGCTTAATGAGCCTCTTGCTTCAAGTGCTTAGTGATATGCTCCAAAAACCCTCAACCACTTTCTCACATCCACATATGTCCTAAACCTAAAGTCAAACTCGGCCCCACTGATTCGTTCTATCCGGCGCCACCGAGTTTGGATGTCTTAGCCACTGCCACAAACCCTAAGCAAATCGGTTTCACCGATAGGGATCTCGGTCTCACCGAGATGGGATTGTAATCTCTCTGTGTATGTCCATTACTAGAATCGGTCTCACCGAATTTGTGTAATCGGTACTACCGAGATTACAATGCAAACTCTCTGGTTAACTTATTACTAAAATCGGTCCCACCGAGTTTGCGTAATCGGTCCAACCGAGTTTGCCTGACCAACTCTCTGGTTAGCTTGTTACCAAAATCGGTCCCACCGAGTTTGTGTAATCGGTCTCATCGAGATTACGTTATGCCCTAACCCTAACCGAATTGGTCCTACCGAGTTGCATTTCGGTCCCACCGAAATCCCTAACGGTCACATTATTTGCTAAATTGGTCTGACCGAGTTTCTCAATTCGGTCCCACCGAGTTTGGCAAGTTGTGTCTAATGGTTAGATTTTGTGTGGAGGCTATATATACCCCTCCACCTCCTCTTCATTCGTGGAGAGAGCCATCAGACTGAACCTACACTTCCAGCATCCTATTTCTGAGGGAGAACTACCTACTCATGTGTTAAGGACAAGATATTCCATTCCTACCATATGAATCTTGATCTCTAGCCTTCCCCAAGTTGCTTTCCACTCAAACCCTCTTTCCACCAGATCCAAATCCTATGAGAGAGAGTTGAGTGTTGGGGAGACTATCATTTGAAGCACAAGAGCAAGGAGTTCATCATCAACGCACCATTTGTTACTTCTTGGAGAGTGGTGTCTCCTAGATTGGCTAGGTGTCACTTGGGAGCCTCCGACAAGATTGTGTAGTTGAACCAAGGAGTTTGTAAGGGCAAGGAGATCGCCTACTTCGTGAAGATCTACCGCTAGTGAGGCAAGTCCTTCGTGGACGATGACCATGGTGGGATAGACAAGGTTGCTTCTTCGTGGACCCTTCGTGGGTGGAGCCCTCCGTGGACTCGCGCAACCATTACCCTTCGTGGGTTGAAGTCTCCATCAACGTGGATGTACAATAGCACCACCTATCGGAACCACGCCAAAAACATCCGTGCCTCCAATTGCGTTTGAATCCTCCAAACCCTTCCCTTTACATTCTTGCAAGTTGCATGCGTTACTTTCCGCTGCTCATATACTCTTTGCATGCTTGCTTGCTATGTGTTGTGAATGTTAAACTTGTGCCTAAACTACACTTAAACTTTAAAAAGGCTAAAAACTACAACTTTGGTACTTAGTGTCTAATCACCCCCCTCTAGACACCTCTTCTCAAGGTCCTACAAGTGGTATCAGAGCATTGGTCTCCATTGCCTTGGTTTAATCACCATTGGAGGAAGATGGATGAGTCTACTTTGGGGAGTCTTAGACATAGAGTGCCTATTCTTGATGGAGAGTACTTTCATGAATGGAAAATGAGATGCTTGTAATTTTCAATCAATATCATTTGAACAAGTACATTGCTAGTCCTTGTGCACCTTGTGTTGATCCTATGCATCCTACCCTTGATGAGTCTATTGACATGATTAGGAATGTTAGAACTGTTAATCTTATCACTAGAGGCTTGCCTAGAAACTTGTTTATAAAACTGCCTACTCTTGAGTGTGCCTACACTATATGGAAATTTCTTGAGGAACGATTTCCAGATTATTCTTCGGAAAATCTTGATGAAATTCTCCATAAGTCTATTGCTTTGAGTAAAATGAATACTAGTGATCCTATGTTTGGTGATCGTCTATTCGAGCTTACAAATCTTATGCGTGCCAAAGGAAATGTTGGTATTATTAGTGATATTATTTCCAAAGCTATAAAAATTCGTAGACAGGATCATTGTCAAAATCACTCTAACGAATCACCCTCTCTAGGATTTGATCCACCACATGACGATGTTGAACATGGATACTATGACGAGGATGATGATAGTGACTTTGATCTTGATGATGCAATGAGACATTTTGGTCTTATGGCAAACCTTCGGGGATATATGTTAGGAGGAAAGGAATGGGTCCTTGACAGTGGATGTACCGATCACATGACCGGAGATAAAGACATGTTTCGTGATCTTGCTGATAATGATAGTCCTCGAAAGTATGTCACTTTCGGTGACAACTCAAACGGTAAGGTGGTTGGCCTCGGTAAGGTGGCCATCGCACATGATAGCTCCATACAAAATGTCATGCTTGTTGAATCTCTTGGATACAACTTACTTTCAGTATCTAGACTTGCTGACTTTGGTTTCAATGTCTTATTTACTGAAATTGATTGCCAAGTGTTTCGTCGAGACAATCATAAAATGGTCTTTATCGGCATACGTAGAGGTGATCTATACATTGTTGATTTCACTAAAAAGGCTCAACCTAAAACTTGCTTCATTGCTAAATCCTCAAAAGGTTGGTGATGGCATAGACGACTAGGTCACGTTGGCATGAGAAACCTTGACAAGCTTATTAAAGGAAATCATATCCTTGGAGTTAATGATGTCATTTTTGATAAGGATAGACTTTGCAGTGCTTGTCAAGCAGGTAAACAGGTTGGAGTAAGGCATCCCGTGAAGAACATCATGACCACAAAGAGGCCACTCGAGCTACTTCACATGGATCTCTTTGGTCCCAACTCTTACAAGAGTCTCGGTGGAAATTCTTTTGGTCTAGTTATAGTTGATGATTTTTCCAGATTTACGTGGGTGTTCTTTCTTGATGATAAATCGCATGTTCAAAAGATCTTCAAAAACTTCGCTAGGAAGGCCCAAAATCAATTTGAAGTGAAGATCAAGAAGGTTCGCAGCGACAACGGAACGGAGTTCAAGAACGCAAATGTGGACACTTTTCTTGACGAAGAAGGGATTTCACACGAGTTCTCGGCTACGTACACACCTCAACAAAATGGAGTTGTTGAGAGGAAGAACCGGATGCTCATTGAAATGGCGAGAACGATGCTTGATGAGTACAAGACGTCGAAGCACTTTTGGGCAGAAGCGGTTGAGACAGCTTGTCATGCAACAAATCGCTTGTATCTTCACAAGCTACTCAGCAAGACGGCATCCGAGCTACTCACTGATAACAAACCCCAAGTTGGATAGTTTCGAGTATTCGGCTCAAAGTGCTACATTCTTGATAAGCATCGTCGTTCTAAATTTGCTCCTAAGTCTCATAAAGGTTTCCTACTAGGTTATGGCTCAAACTCTCACACATACCGTGTCTACAACAATTTCACCCGAAAGGTTGAAGAGATGGTAGATGTGAAGTTTGACGAATTTAACGGCTCGCAAGTAGAGCAATTGCCAATTGATGTAGGAGACAAAGATCCTTCGGAAGCAATCCAAGACTTGTCTATTGGCAAGGTCCGTCCAACGGAGGTGAAGGAGAGTACCTCGATCGTCCAAGTGGAAGCTTCTACTTCACGACAAGGTGAACCAAGAGTTGATACGGAAGCATCCACAAGTGGGACACACCAAGATGAAGGAAACGAGGAAGTGCATCAAGATGAACGTCAACAACCTCCTTCTCCACCACGACAAGAGAACGACAACGCCAACAATGAAGAAGGCCAAGAAGAAGAACAAGATGAAGAAGATGTTCAACGAAGATCCAAGCAAAAGCTTTCACGAGTTCGAGCAAGAATTGCTAAAGACCATCCTGTCGAGCAAATCTACAATGATATACAAACCGGGAGAATCACTCGCTCTAAAACTCGTCTAGCTAACTTTTGTGAAAACTATTCTTTCATCTCTAGCATTGAACCTATGAAGGTCGAAGAAGCATTGGAAGATCCAGATTGGATAAATGCTATGCATGAAGAGCTACACAACTTTGAGAGGAACCAAGTTTGGACATTGGTTGAGAAGCCCGACAACAACCATAACATCATCGGTACCAAATGGGTGTTTCGCAACAAGCAAGATGAAGATGGACAAGTTGTTCGCAACAAAGCACGTCTCATCGCCCAAGGCTACACACAAGTCGAAGGTATGGACTATGGTGAGACTTATGCTCCCGTTGCTAGACTTGAGTCTATCCGCATCTTACTTGCCTATGCTAATCACCATGATATCACCTTGTACCAAATGGACATTAAAAGTGCTTTTCTAAATGGTGAATTTTATGTTAAACAACCTCCCGGCTTTGTCAATCCTAAGAAACCCAATCATGTTTACAAACTTCACAAAGCTCTTTATGGTCTTAAACAAGCTCCTAGAGCATGGTATAAATGCTTTACCAAGTTCCTTATTGAAAAAGGCTTTGAAATTGGGAAAATTGATTCTACCCTCTTTACTAAAAGGGTTAATGGTGAACTATTTGTGTGCCAAATCTATGTTGACGATATTATATTTGGTTCAACTAACCCTCATTTTAGTGAAAAGTTTGGGAAGCTAATGTCGGAGAAGTTTGAGATGTCAATGATGAGTGAACTCAAATTCTTTCTTGGGTTGTAAATCAAGCAAACTAAGGAAGGTACTTTTGTCTCTCAAACGAAGTACACTAAGGACTTATTCAAGAAGTTCAATATGCAAGAATGCAAAGGTATGTCTACACCCATGCCTACTAGTGGACATCTTGATTTGACAAAAGATGGTGAACCGGTTGATCAAAAGGTTTATCGCTCTATGATTGGTTCATTGTTATATCTATGTGCTTCACGTCCCGATATTATGCTAAGTGTGTGCATGTGTGCACGATATCAAGCTGCTCCTAAAGAATGTCATCTTAAGGCTGTGAAAAGGATAGTGAGATACTTAATACATACACCAAATTTTGGCATTTGGTATCCTAAGAGGGCCACTTTCGATCTTGTTGGCTACTCCGACTCGGACTATGCTGGAGACATGGTTGATAGAAAGTCCACTTCGGGTACTTGTCAATTTCTTGGTAGATCTATTGTGTCTTGGTCCTCCAAGAAACAAAACTCGGTATCCATATCCACCGCCGAAGTGGAATACATTGCCGCTGGTTCATGTTGTGCTCAATTACTTTGGATGACCCAAACTCTTAAAGATTATGGGATATATGTGAAACATGTTCCATTGCTTTGTGACAATGAAAGTGCTATCAAAATTGGTCATAATCCTGTGCAACATTCTCGAACTAAGCATATTGAAGTTCGTCATCATTTCATTCGAGATAATGTTGCTAAGGGTGACATTGATCTTAAGCATGTTCGCACCGAAAAGCAATTAGCGGATATATTCACTAAAGCTCTTGATGAGAAAGTGTTTTGTAGGTTGAGAGGAGAATTGAACATCATTGATGCTTCAAACTTGGAGTAGAAACTCCATTGGATACATGCAAGACATGAGCTTATGACTAATCCTTGATGTTTCTCTTATGATGAAAATCTTATGTCTTGGATATATTTGTATCTTGCATGTTATCTAACCCATGTAGGTACTTGGTTGAATCAAATTCCATGAGATTGTAACCTACTCACATCTTGAGCAATCTCTACATCACCAAGTCTCTATACAAAGGTGGTTGAAGACAAGGAAGCACGAAACCATTCAAACATATCCTTTGACAAATTCTATGTTGAGTTTCATGATTGTCATTTTTGGATACACAAGTGATCTTCCTTGCAAGAACTAACCCATGTAGGTAGATGGACTAAAATTCTAGGTGGTGCTCCAAACTCTTGATGAGCTACATCAACCTTGAGCAACCCACACAAGTTCAACTACATGGACAACACCACCAACCAAGGTATGTTATTCAATCTTAGAGAAGCTTTTCTCCAAGACATGAGATAAAGCAACTCGACAAGATGTGAATACATCAAGATGCTTAAACGAAAAATGGCAACCCCATTTTGAGCTTAAACGATGAGTATGACCTATGATCAAGTGATCTCACTTGACTCCTAAGTCAATATACTCTAACATAGGTGACTTTGTCGCCGACCATCTCTAGATGAAGTCCTCTTGTGTTTTCTTCTATGTTTCTGCGTTTGTCTCCTGAATTTTTGTACTTCATCTAGATTTCTTTCTTTTTGCTTTGCATTTTGTGCATCCAATTCCTTGCATAACATTCAGTAAATTCCTTGCAAATCTTTGTGAGATCTAATTAGTCTAGTGAGCTGAGGTGACAAGTGTTTTCTCTGTGATGAACTCGGTTACACCGATTTGTTATTTTTGGTCCAACCGAAAATTTTCGGTACCACCGAAGCCTACAACTCGGTGCCACCGATTTCACAACAGGAAAAACAGTTTGCCACTTATTCTGTGTTTCTTCTGATCCAGCTCCACTCAATGAATCTTTTCCTCTACAAGCATCACATGTTTATCATTGCTTTATGTTGTGACTCAAGGATCAAACTCATTCACGACAAATTCCTGAGGGAGAGAGAGAGAGATTACATCTTTATCAAGCCCTTGTTGGAAATTTATGTCAAAGGGGGAGAGAGAGATCACGTCATAGCTTATCACTTAAAGAGATCACATCAGAGAAGGAGAGAGAGAGAGATCCTTCAGGGGGAGAGAGAGATCTCTAGGGGGAGAGAATACTAGTAGAAAGTATTTCTCAATGATCCCAGATGCTTGGTGTTCAAGAGGAGAGATGCCACATGTCATCTTGAGGGGAAAGACATGTTCATATGTGCTTACTTGCATTAGTTTGCATTAACTCTGTTCATTTATACCTTTCAGCTCTGATTTTCTGTTCCCTATCTTCTCCCAATATCCCATGCTAGATTCAGGGGGAGCAAGACATCTGAGGGAAAGAAATCATTCAAATTCATTGCATATCTTTACTCTTGGGGACATGTCTAATCAAATGTGGTACTTAGTACTCACTCTCTACATGTCATCCCAGTCTTGGTATTCTTGTGGTGTCTTTTGTTTGCTCTGGCTAGTAGATGTATCTGTGTTATCTAACCTTGTTTACGCAGGTTCATTCCATCCTAAGCCAACTCAAGACTACAATGTAAGTATATGCATCACAATCATGTGTATGAGGAATTCTTGCTGATGTACATACTGTTTGCAAGAAGGACTCATGGGCATGAAGGTATTTCCTTTAATATTTTTTTTGCTCTGATGCATATGGCCAAGATACATGTAACACATTGCCTGCTCTATCATGGTTATGCTCTCACATGCTTCTATATTCCATATTCACATGATTGCATACATGTAGGGGGAGCCTATGCTTGTTACATGTCTTTCCAAAGCTTTACTTGCTATTCTTTATATCCTTATCTAAAGCTTTGATGTATGTTTCCATCAATTACCAAAAAGGGGGAGATTGAAAGCACAAGTGCTCCCTAGGTGGTTTTGGTAATTAATGTCAACATATCTCTTGTTGGACTAACACTTTTATCTAGTATTTTCAGATAAGTTCAACAATGGAGTGGCATGGACTAAAGGATGTGGGAACTCCTTCAAGATGCTAAGGACAAAGGATTGGCTCAAGCTTCAAGCTCAAGACTCTTCATTTTACATTTCAGTGATCCAAGATCACATTGAGTCTATAGGAAAAGCCAATACTATCAAGGAGGGATGAGGTGTTGCTTAATGAGCCTCTTGCTTCAAGTGCTTAGTGATATGCTCCAAAAACCCTCAACCACTTTCTCACATCCACATATGTCCTAAACCTAAAGTCAAACTCGGCCCCACTGATTCATTCTATCTGGCGCCACCGAGTTTGGATGTCTTAGCCACTGCCACAAACCCTAAGCAAATCGGTTTCACCGATAGGGATCTCGGTCTCACCGAGATGGGATTGTAATATCTCTGTGTATGTCCATTACTAGAATCGGTCTCACCAAATTTGTGTAATCGGTACTACCGAGATTACAATGCAAACTCTCTGGTTAACTTATTACTAAAATCGGTCCCACCGAGTTTGCGTAATCGGTCCAACCGAGTTTACCTGACCAACTCTTTGGTTAGCTTGTTACCAAAATCGGTCCCACCGAGTTTGTGTAATCGGTCTCACCGAGATTAGTTATGCCCTAACCCTAACCGAATCGGTCCTACCGAGTTGCATTTCGGTCCCACCAAACTCCCTAACAGTCACATTATTTGCTAAATCGGTCTGACCGAGTTTCTCAATTCGATCCCACCGAGTTTGGCAAGTTGTGTGTAACGGTTAGATTTTGTGTGGAGGCTATATATACCCCTCCACCTCCTCTTCATTCGTGGGGAGAGCCATCAGACTGAACCTACACTTCCAGCATCCTATTTCCGAGAGAGAACTACCTACTCATGTGTTGAGGCCAATATATTCCATTCCTACCATATGAATCTTGATCTCTAGCCTTCCCCAAGTTGCTTTCCACTCAAACCCTCTTTCCACCAGATCCAAATCCTATGAGAGAGAGTTGAGTGTTGGGGAGACTATCATTTGAAGCACAAGAGCAAGGAGTTCATCATAAACTGCAACTTTGGTACTTAGTGTCTAATCACCCCCCCCCTCTAGACACATCTTCTCAAGGTCCTACACCTCGAGTGCTCGCTTATGATGAGCTTGAGCAAGAGAGATTGTGGCAAGATGACACAACGTTCCTTGAGGAAGATCGTCTCCGGGCGGCTGTAAGAGCAGCACACTACCATCAAGCCTTGCGTCGCTACCATAGCCGCAAGGTTCATGCCCGGAGCTTTGAGGAAGGCGACCTTGTTCTTCGGCATGTTCAGTCGGCCAAGAATTCCAACAAGTTGACGCTGAAGTGGGAAGGCCCTTATCAGGTAACATGAGTCACCAAGCCTAGCGCAGTCTGCCTGGAGACCGAAGATACCATTCTAGTGAGCAACTCCTGGAACAATGAGCATCTTCGCAAGTTTTACCCATAAGCCGCGGCTGCGGGGCCCCCCGGCAAGCCACCTTTTGTACAAGCCTTGCCGGCAAGGCATGTAACCCTCTGTACAAAGCTAGGCACAGACCCTGAGCATAAATAAACGAAGCGCTGGCGCCCTAAGTTATAGCATGCATGCTAGATTGAGTCTCTCCCTCGGTTAGGGTTGATAGTGCTTAGTGTCGGCTTTCTGGGAACAGTGGTCCCTAGACTTGCCTGCCTGCGGTGTGGCTCAAGTGGGGGCCCAGCACAGCCCAGCTTCATCAGCTCAAGCTCAAGACCCTCGTGAGGGGCCAAGCCTCGCGGGGAGGACGACAGGAAGCTTCCTCAGGAGCAGCCTCATCAGGCAGGCTCACGAGGAGGTGGAGAGATCAAGGCAAGGGCACCTCGTGAGGAGCCCTTGACGCAAGCCATGACGATCGAGACCAGGTAGGCGCCAGGCGGGCGCCGGCCTGTGTAGTGTCCTTGTTTCCCCTTCGGTGCAAGGGGGGCAAGCACAGGCCAAGGCATCAGGCAAAGGTTACCATTTCGGTGCAACAAGACCAAGACCAGCAGAACAGCAAGATGGAGGTCATCGTGGAGCCCAGGATGGCGTCACCACCAGAGCCTTTGGCAGCCGAAGACCAACTTTAGTCAGGATAAGTGTACCAGATGTTCCGCTTCAAAATGGCCAATTGTTGGCGCCCTTCCCGCTCATTATTTGGGAAGAGGCCCAGGGCCTCCCTCTATAAATAGGACTAGCCATCACAGAGTAGAGGCATATGGAAGACGGATCAATCAGAGAGAGAGAAGCGAATGAACTCACCCGAGCAGTTCATCGCACCATCTCAAGAACAGCCCCTCGTGAGGCTGTTCTCCCTTTGTAGTGTTCATGATCAGCCCCTGAGGCAATCCACCACACCACAAAGAAGAGTAGGGTATTACACCACAACGGTGGCCCGAACTAGTATAAACCGCGTGTCCCTTGTGTGTTATTCTTTCTAGCCTAGATCGTTTGCGAGACTTCGAGACGCGAGCTGGTAGGGGAAAGATCTTCGTGCGGACCCCAGAGTTCGAACCTCAAGGGTCTGTCAGAACCCGAAATCTGACATTTGGCGCGCCAGGTAGGGGTGCGCCGGAATCTTTCTTCCGCTAGTCACGTGTGATCTTCCGTCGTGACCATGTCTGACGCTCGCCGAGCCCGCGCCGAGCGTCGGGCTGCTCTCGCCACTCGAGTCGCCCAGACGGCTCCTGTCGGTGGACGCCCCTGTCGTTCCCCGTCGCCTGCCGCCAGCGCCGCCACCGGCCGGCGGGGAACGAGCAGCAGGCCTCGTCCCTGCATCCTTCGGGGCGGCGGGAAGGCCGCACTGCCACCCCGTCGCTGACTCCAGCCGGTTCGTCGTCCCACGCCCGTCGCGCCCCCACGGACGCGCATGCTGTGCTACTCCTGGCGCGTGATCTCCTGCACTACCGTCCCGTCGACGACCTCTACGAGGACTGGCTCGCCTGCATCACCGAGCTCGTCAGCACCGCAGGGGCCTCTCCTATGCCATCCCTCTCGCTGCCTCGCCCTCCATCCTGCGCAGGAGGCGTGGATCAAGAGGTGCCTCCGCCACCTCCTCCCCAAGAAGGTGCCCTGGCTCCAAGGCGCGTGGCCCCTGGACGAGACCCTCCGCGTCCAGCGCCCGCGCGACAAGAAAGGAGCTGCCTAGAAATCCCTCGTCCCCAAGAAGGTGCCCGTGTGCTCCCAGCACCGGTGCGCCATGACCGCATCCCTGCGCCACCACGTCAAGACCCCGTGTTGCTCCAGGTAGCGGTGTGCGGGAATCTCCAAGAGCAAGCCCCACATCAACAGAGAGCTCTGGTGGCCACTACAGGCTGTCGCGCCTTCATCGCCGAGCTACGTAGCGTCACATGGCCCAGCAAGTTCAAGCCGGACCTGCCTCCTTGCTATGAAGGCACTGCTGACCCTGCGGTGTTCCTACAGCTCTACGAGCTGGGCATCAAAGCCGCCAACGGGGATGAAAAGGTCATGGCGAATTGGTTTCCCATGGCGCTCAAGGACGGTGCCCGCACCTGGCTCCTGAACCTAGCTCCTGGCATGATCTCCTCCTGGGACGATATGCGCGCTCGCTTCATCGCCAACTTCCAAGGCACTCGCGACCGGCCCCCGGCCATGAGTGACCCGCGCCGCATCAAGCAGCAGCCAGGAGAGACCCTGCAGAAGTACATCCAGCGCTTCAACAATGCCCGCCTCAAGATCCCCAGGGTGACTGAGGAAGCTATCATCTCAGCCTTCTCCGATGGCGTGCGTGACATCAAGATGAAAGAGGAGCTAGCAATCCATGAATACCTGTGCACATCCCTAGAGCTGTTCAACTTGGCGACCAAGTGCGCCAGGGCTGAGGAAGGGCGCCTCTCCCTCCTCGAGCTTCCGGCTGCCGATCCAGAAGAGAAGAAGCCCAAGGTCAAGGACATGAAGCGTAAGGGAGCTGTTGTGCTCGCCGTAGAGCCAGACACCAAGCGAGGCAGGGATCAGCCTGAGTCATCCAAGGGCAGCCGGTAGTGCATGTACCACGACCTCCACACCCACAACACCAATGAATGCCAAGAGCTCAGGGCTGTGCGAGATGGGCGTATCGGCCGACGCCCCGAGCGCAACGACCGGGGCTATGGTCGAGGAGGAGGACGAGGTGGAGGATGATGGGAAGACCGTGGACCTCGCTAAGGGTGGCGTGAACGACCTCGCGAGGACGGTTGGCAGGACCAGCCTTGCGATGGAGGTTGGAGGGATCAGCCTCGAGACGATCGCGCGCATGGCAACGCAGGCCTCCCTCCTCTGCCACCACCGCCAAGGAGGAATGAAGACCATCATAAGGACGAGGGGGCTGGGTGCTTCCAGGAGTCGCGCGCAATCGCTTGCATCATGGGCGGCGCTTAGGCCCCGGCCTCTTAGTGCATCTTCAAGCAGTTTGCTCGCGAGGTGAATGCAGTCCTCCCCAAGCATGAGGCCACGCGCCCTCTCAAGTGGTATGCGTGCGCTATCACGTTCAGCTCAGCGGATCAGCTCAAGTGCGCGGGAACGGCTGGAGTCCTCCCAATGCTTTGTTCCCCAGTCATCAGCAATGTGCAAGTCACCAGGACCCTCATTAATGGCGAAGCGGGACTCAACGTCTTGTCCGTCGAGACATTCAACAATCTCCAAGTGCCATATGATCAGCTTCAGCCGACCAAGCCTTGGTCAGGAGTCACCGATGGTTCCACTGTTCCAATAGGGCAAGTTCGCCTTCCTGTCACCTTTGGGCAGCGCAACAACTACCACACCGAGCTCATTGACTTCGACGTCGCCCACATTCGTCTGCCATACAATGCCATCCTCGGGTACCCAGCCCTGGCCAAGTTCATGGCAGTGACTCACCACGGCTACAATGTCCTCAAGATGCCAGGAAGTGGTGGAGTCATCACAGTGCCTTGTGAGGAAAGGGATGCAGTGTGTTCTCTTGAGCGTGCCTTCCAAGCCGCGGCAATCTAAGACCCGGATCACATGAGCGGAAGGCTTCCCGAGGCGGTCCCTAAGAATAAGAAGGCTTCACCTGGCCCAAACCCTCACGAGGCGAGCACCTCCGGAGGCGTTGCGTCAGGATTCACGCCCGTTCAGGGGGCGCCACCCTCTGCCGCATAGGAAGGCGCGCCCGGCGCCCTCCTCGGGTAGGACTCGAGGGCTCTTTCTTGGAAAGCCACCGACCTTGCCAAGGTCACGAGGGAGGCGCTCGGGCACTACTTGGAGGCGTGCTTCAAGACACGTTTCCCTCAGGAAGGTATGAGGCAAGGACGGCCAAACCCTCAGGAGTTCATCGCGAGAAACACTCAGGAGCTAGAGGAGTCAAAAGTCAGACGCGGCAGCCGCCACTTGCCTGCCGTAGCCCCACATCCAGGCGAGGATGGTGGGTTGCGCGTCTGCATGGACGTACCAGGGCTCAACCGAGCCGCGTCACAGGACCGCCTCTGGCATTCGCGCGTAGGGCGTTGTGAGGGTCCACCTCACAGCTACGTTCGCATGCCCTTCGGCCTGCTGAACACGG
Source organism: Triticum aestivum (assembly GCF_018294505.1). Classification (NCBI taxonomy): domain Eukaryota; kingdom Viridiplantae; phylum Streptophyta; class Magnoliopsida; order Poales; family Poaceae; genus Triticum; species Triticum aestivum. The sequence continues at coordinate 266,516,403 of NC_057795.1, read as the reverse complement.
TCACCACTCATCAGCACCTGTTGAGGATCATTCTGGAGGCTCAAGAGGTCAGGCGTTGCGCGGTCCTGGCGGAGATGGAGATGGTCCTTGGAGATCCACCAGAGCCCCCGGAGCCTCCCGTGGCTCCAGGTCCCGGGAGCTCGTGAGGGTCAGCTTCCTCACCACGCGTCGTCCGCTACTTCAGCATCCCTTCATCTTCAACGGTATCAGGTGACATCTTTCAAAGTTCCATTTTTAGATGGGAGCGCCCGTAGGGCTGCATCATTCCCAGGTCGCGTGGGTCCGTCCCTGCGGCATGTATCCATTTTGCTTATGCTCTTTTCCTACCTTGTTGGGGGCACCCCTCGGGCTGCATTATCCCCAAGCTGCTCGAGCCTGACCCAGTGGTGTTTGCTTTTCTGCATCTATCTAAATGGATTTGCTCCTTTCGTGCTTAACATGCTTGCCCTAACCGCCTGCTCGATTGACACCTACCTTTGGAGCCGCTCTCTCTGGAACGACACTTGCGCACGGGTCCGTCCCTACAACACCGATAAATCTGAGTGGCTGAGCTCTGGCCGCGGCAGCCCCGCAAGGCGCCACCTCACCAGGCCCTCAATGCCCCAATCACTCCCTTGGAGCGACCAATGGTTGGCTGGCAACCGTAACGACAGACCTTGTTTCCCCTTGTGATTGGCATGCAGGACCCACTCTAGAAGTAACGCTGGTGGCCTCGCGAGCCTTCTCCCCCTCTTTCCGGCATGATCCGCTTGCACGTTAAAAGGAGGGTACCCGAGCATCGCGACTCATGGGCTCTTACTGGCTCTCTAGCCCTCACCCCCTGGCCTTGACCCACGGCATTGTGACCTGTCATACCAGCGGTGGTTGAGCTCGCTCGAGGGCTGGGACCTGAGGATGTAGAGCATTAAGGAAAGTGTGGGGAAGAGGGAAGAAGCTCATGAGGACCTAACCCAACAACACCTCAACTGCCGCCACGCAGGCCCGACACTTCGCCGAAAACTAATCCAAGCCTATGAGATAAGTCACGCGAAAACTGAATCGACTCAGCGCTAAACCCTCGCCAAGTGCAACTCTGTCATGGCAACGTTGCCTATCTTCTTTGCCTAGCGGAGGCTGCTTGAGCGCTAAAGGGGACCTCCTGAGCATCGCGACTTAGGGGCTCTTACTGGACCTTGGGCCGCTCACCTCCTGGCCTTGACCACGGCATAGCGACCTAGCATACCAGCGACGGCTAAAGCCTGCCTGGGGACCGGGACCTATCAGCGTAGAGCACCAAGCCCTCGTGAGGAAAGAAAGGGGGAACCGAGCCGGGGCAGAACAAGCATCTCGCATCGATTCATAATAAGGATATAATATTCACAAAGACATGGCCAGCACCTTACATACCCCCACGGGGTGGTACTTCGATTCCTCGCAGGGAACAAAAGGGGCTAATCCTAAGGAACGCTAACTACGCGTGCCTCCGCAGGATATGCCATCATCAACAGTGGGCCGTTAGGCACCGGCGCCAACCCCATCCAGATCAGCAGCGCTGGCGGCCTGAAGCGTCGGCCCTGCTCCGAGCGCGACGCAAGCTCGGGGGCTCGTAGCTGTCGTCGCTCGTCTCCGTAGTCACGTAAAGCTTTGCGGAGTCGCTGGACCCTCTGGTACCTCTGCTGCCGCCTGAGGAGCTGCTGGGGAAGTGGTTGGCGGGCCTGGTCCTCGCCGCAACGATGCCCCGACCGCCTTTCTCGGGGCAGCATTCTAGCTGGTGTCCTTCCGCGTCGAAGACCTTGAAGAACATCAAGGAGGCGCCATCGTATTCAAGGTGGATTACGAGGGCGCCCCCTGTCCGGCAGACCCGGGCGATCTCGCCCCAGCCACGGGTCATGTAGACCTTGCCCGGAGTGACAACCTCAACCTCCGCTCTGGTCGCGGGGGTACTGCAGTCAGTGTGCTGCAGCCAGAGCTCAAGAGGCCCCCTCGGCGGTATCTCGAAGGCGAAGGAGGGAGGAAGGAGAATCCAAGATCGAGGAGGCATGGCGGCGTGGAGCACAAGCTCGTGAGAGGATCCCTCGGCATGGGCCCTGGTCTATGGGGCAGAGGCAGTTCTCCCCATGGAACTCATATGTGGGTCACCTCGAGTGCTCGCTTATGATGAGCTTGAGCAAGAGCGATTGCGGCAAGATGACGCAACGTTCCTTGAGGAAGATCGTCTCCGGGCGGCTGTAAGAGCAGCACGCTACCATCAAGCCTTGCGTCGCTACCATAGCCGCAAGGTTCATGCCCGGAGCTTTGAGGAAGGCGACCTTGTTCTTCGGCATGTTCAGTCGACCAAGAATTCCAACAAGTTGACGCCAAAGTGGGAAGGCCCTTATCGGTTAACACGAGTCACCAGGCCTGGCGCAGTCTGCCTGGAGACCGAAGATGCCATTCTAGTGAGCAACTCCTAGAACAATGAGCATCTTCGGAAGTTTTACCCATAAAGTGCGGCTGCCGGGGCCCCCGGCAAGCCACCTTTTGTACAAGCCTTGCCGGCAAGGTATGTAACCCTCTATACAAAGCCAGGCACAGACCCTGAGCATAAATAAATGAAGCGCTGGCGCCCTAAGTTATAGCATGCATGCTAGATTGAGTCTCTCCCTCAGTTAGGGTTGATACTGCTTAGTGTCGGCATTATGGGAACGAGGGTCCCCAGACTTGCCTGCCTGCGGCCTGCGGCGTGGCTCAAGTGGGGGCCCAGCACAACCCAGCTTCATCAGCTCAAGCTCAAGACCCTCGTGAGGGGCCAAGCCTCGCGGGGAGGACAACAGGAAGCTTCCTCAGGAGAAGCCTCATCAGGCAGGCTCGCGAGGAGGCGGAGAGATCAAGGCAAGGGCACCTCGCGAGGAGCCCGTGATGCAAGCCATGACGATCGAGACCAGGCGGGTGCCGCCCTACATAGTGTCCTTGTTTCCCCTTCGGTGCAAGGGGGGCAAGCATAGGCCAAGGCATCAGGCAAAGGTTACCGTTTCGGTGCAACAAGACCAAGACCAGCAGAACGGCAGGATGGAGGTTATCGTGGAGCCCAGGATGGCGTCACCACCAGAGCCTTTGGCAGCCGAAGACCAACTTTAGTCAGGATAAGTGTACTAGATGTTCCCCTTCAAAATGGCCAATTATTGGCGCCCTTCCCTCTCATTATTTGGGAAGAGGCCCCGGGCCTCCCTCTATAAATAGGACTAGTCACCACAGAGTAGAGGCATCTGGAAGATGGGTCAATCAGAGAGAGAGAAGCGACTGAACTCACCCAAGCAGTTCATCGCACCAGCTCAAGAACAGCCCCTCACGAGGCTGTTCTCCCTTTGTATTGTTAATCATCAGCTCCTGAGGCAATCCACCACACCACAAACTAGAGTTGGGTATTACACCACAACGGTGGCCCGAACTAGTATAAACCTCGTGTCCCTTGTGTGTTCTTCTTTCTAGCCTAGATCCTTTGCCAGACTTCGAGACGTGAGCTGGTAGGGGAAAGATCTTCGTGCGCACCCTAGAGTTCGAACCTCAAGGGTCTGCCGGAACCCGAAATCCGACACTTAGCAGCGACTAACCCCTAGCATAGAGGTCGAGTTTGCATCATTTTGTTCCTATCCATCCTCTTTGGTACGCAAGGTACATGATTGTTTCCGCCAAGCCAAGTGAAAGGAAGAGAACAAGCCGGCGCTCCGGACCCGGCAAGCCAAGCTTGCCGATGGCTGAAGACATGAAGGTCCACCCACGGCAAGTCAGGGTTGCGGGGGGCTGCAGTTTCAGATAAGTTTTCCCATTCCATGTCATGCATTTCCGTATGAAACTTGGGATGTACGAAACCTTGTTTTGTTCCAAGGCTGTCGTGCTCCCCTCGTTCCTATCACCCAAGAGCTTCTTGGTTCGGAATATGGTTGTAGCCGCGGCGGCAAGGAAGCAAGCGTAGGGCCCACCCCCACTTCGTCCCTGCCTCCGCCAAAGGCATGAGTATGGACGAACGAAGTGGGGGAACGGCAAGGCCTGCTACCGGGCAGCGGTGTTTATATTGAAAATAACAAGGATTTGTTCCTTGGTATGGGCTTTGCTCACACGCACACACAAGACACGGGAAGCACCCTTTTTCCATTAATACGTTCCATAAGGTACAGTTCGTATGGAATATAAACATGAACATGGAGATTACATGTTTTAGATCTAAATAAGGCCCGTGGGCTTACAAATTGAAAAAAGATAAGATGCCCGTGATCCCTTTCTTGTCCCTCTCCTCAGGAAATGAAACAAGAAGGCAAAAGGGTAGAAGGAGCGCCTAGGCGAGGTACGAGCAGCAGAAGGCACCAAGAGAACATGCCGGCGGTCGCCTAGGAGAGGCTTGGCAGTGGTGGCGCCGGAGGAAAAGATGGAAGATGAGGCAGCGGTCCGTCAATACGCTACGAAGGTTTCGGTGCCATCGTACTCCGACTTGATGGCCCGCCACCCACGCCAGCCGCCAAAGGAGGTGACCCCGAGAAGTTCAACGAGCCGGCGACACGGATGATGGGGTCACCAGTGTCGTCCTGGAGCGACGCGCCCGACGCTTAGTCGGAACTGTCATCCTGCCGCCCGCTACCCTCGTAGTCGCTGCCGCTATCCTCCTCGCAACTCTCGCTCGAGGAGGAGTCTTCATTGTGAGAGGAACTCTCCACGCAGCACCTTATGCGAGTCCCGAAGTGCCCAAAGACCTTGACGGAGAGGAGGCCACTCTCCATTAATTTGAACTGGAGAGTGAGCCCCTCCGTCAGGCTGTGGATGCGAGCAAAGGTCTTCCACCCTCAGTGAAGATACATGACGTGAGGGGCGGATAACTCGACGTCGTTCCATGTGCCGCTGTTCCCACAGCCCGTCATATGCAGCCGCAGCGCCTGCGGCGGGTCCAGCTCCATCTCCCGCACAAATGGGGTTGGGAGGAGAAGACGATGGGGCGTCGGCTGGAGCAGCCTAATGAAGAACTCGTAGGGGTTGTCCCTAATGTGGCCCTCCATCGGGGGAGGGGGCCTCTGGCGGACGCGAGGCCGATGCGCCGCCCCGTCCTCCTCTTCCACGAGCGCCACGACGGCCTCGACCTCGCCCCCTCCCCTGCCTCTAATGGTTGGCTCCGCCACCACGAGCTCTTGGAGAGGGGCGATGCATTGTTGAGCAGAGACCCTCGCCGCCACCGACGAAGCATCACCACACCCTCTCGCCATGGTAGAAGAGAGGAAGGAGTAGGGATGGGGAGAGGCGGATGATGAAGGACTGAGAGGTGCCGTCCTCCCGCTCCCCTCCTTATAAAGAGATGGTGGCGGGGCTCGGCCGCCCCTCTCGGCCAATCCGGCTTATTAAAGATGACAGCGGGCGAGGCCGTCGACCGCCCTCCCTGCCCAATTGAAGGCGCGTGGGAATCGACCCATGCGCGCACGTCTTCCCGTATCCCACACGCCTGTCATTCGCTCTTGGTCGTGCTTGCAGCGTAAGTGGCACGAGAGACGGGGTAATGGGATGCGTGGAGCGACGGTTCCTAGGTAAGGACAGTAAATGAGCGGCGGCCCTATGGTCTCGAAGGGACACGCAAGCCGCCTCTTTACTGTTCACCGCAAGATGACACAAGCGTGCTTCGATCACCCATGCGCGCGACCCCCCCACGTCACGCATTCAATGCGGGTCATGGGGAAGCGCAGCGGACGGAAAGTTATCGTGGTAAAAAAACCGCCCCGCCTGCCCGCGCACCGTTATGGGCCTGGCCCAACAACATGTTGCACTTATGTGTGGACCAGGCCCGGGGGCTCCTGTCGGTGTACCAAAGAAGGGGCGCTCTTTTGTACCCCTTATTTGTGCACAGGCAGTCAGAGCCACGCGGACGGCCACACTTAAGCAGGGCAGAGATAGGAAATCAGAGCCACAATATAGAATCAAAGCAACGCCAAGACATAAGCATAAGCAGCCAAAAGGCGAAGTGGTTTCCCCCGGCAAGGTCCTTGCCGGGGCAGCCCCCACGGCCTCGGCAAGGCCCTTGCCGGAGCAGCCTACCTGATCCCAACAGGACGCGCCAACCTTGGGCCCCAGTTTCTCCAGCGTCACCAACCACGTTGGAACATAGGCTCGGGAGGCGCCTCCATGGTGGCATGCAGATCTTTGTGAAGACAAAGAACACTTCAAATTAGAAGAGTAGAAGATGACGAACCTCCATGAGATCCTCGCCGAGGAAACCCACAAGACCCCCGGCAAGACCCTTGCCAGGGACGACCGCAACACCATGGCAAGACCCTTGCTGGGGCCCCGGCAAGGCCCTTGCTAGGGACGTCCGTGAGGCCACAGCCAGGCCCGCACCCGCCAAGCTTCTGCCACCGCTCCCATGCAGCTGGCAGCCTACCACCTGGACGGGCCCCTGCGTGTCAGCACCAAGGCTTCTTGGCCAGCTCAGCGCATGCCTACATGGTGGCATGCAAATCTTCGTGAAGGCCCTACCACCGCGCCACGTCAGCAGCCTGCCAGCCTACATGGCGCTGATCGCCTCGCTGGCCCAGGCGCGTGTTGAGGTAGGGCAAAGTGGCGGTAAAGTGGAGGGGACACGTCAGGGGCGCATTAAATGTACTTAGTCCCGTAATGGCAAAGGATAGGCTTAATCACTGTACCCCGATGCCACCTCTTGTGTGCCACTGTGGCGATCCCCTTGCCTATAAAAGGAGGCCCGAGGCATCCAGGAGGGGGATTCGGTCTTTTGGATAAGTTACGCTCATTACAGCTAGTTCAAGAACTTAAATAACACCAATACACACATCCAAGTAGGACTAGGGTGTTACGCATCTGTGCGGCCCGAACCTGGGTAAATGATCCGCGTGCTCGTACTGACTACTGATCCTGCTCTCCTCACAACCCAGCGCCCCGCAACCATAGTAGGGATTCTTGTGATCCCATAGGTGTCGTTTCCCACCAACATGTATTATTTTTGTGCAGAAATAAAAGTTCTCAGAATGACCTGAAACTTCATGGAGATTATTTTTGGAATAAATAAAAAATATTGGCGAAAGAATCAACCAGAGGGGACCCACACCCTGTCCACAAGGGTGGAGGGCGTGCCCTCTAGTCTTGTGGGTCCCACAAGCTCCACCGACCTCAACTCCAACTCCATATATTCAAGTTTGGGGAGAAAAAAAATCAGAGAGAAGGATGCATCACGTTTTACGATACGGAGCCGCCGCCACCTCTTGTTCTTCCTCAGAATGGCAGATCTGCATTTTGTTCGGGGCTCCGGGGAGGGGAAATCGTCGTCGTCGTCATCATCAACCATCGTCCATCACCAATTTCATGATACACACCACCGTGTGTGAGTAATCCTATCATAGGCTTGCTAGACGGTGATGGGTTGGATGAGATTTACCATGTAATAGAGTTAGTTTTGTTAGGGTTTGATCCCTAGTATCCACTATGTTCTAAGATTGATGTTGCTATGACTTTGCTATGCTTAATGCTTGTCACTAGGGCCCAAGTGCCATGATTTCATATTTGAACCTATTATGTTTTCATGAATATATTTGTGTTCTTGATCCTATCTTTCAAGTTACAGTCACCTACTATGTGTTATGATTCGGCAATCCCGGAGTGACAATAGTCGGGACACTTCCCGGTGATGACCGTAGTTTGAGGAGTTCATGTATTCACTAACTGCTAATGCTTTGGTTTGGTTCTCTATTAAAAGGAGGCCTTATATCCCTTAGTTTCCAATAGGACCTCAATGCCATGGGAGGGTAGGAAAAAAGATGCCATGCAAGTTCTTTTCCATAAGCACGTATGACTATATTCGGAATACATGCCTACATTATATTGATGAATTGGAGCTAGTTCTATGTCACCCTATGTTATAATTGTTGCATGATGAATGCCATCCGACATAATTATCCATCATTCATCCATTGCCTACGAACTCGTTTCTACTTAGTTTCTTTGTCGTTGCCACTGTTACGATTGCTACAAAACTGCTATTGTTACTGTTACCGTTACTTCCATACTACTTTGCTACTAAATACTTTGCTGCAGATATTAAGTCTTTCAGGTGTGGTTGAATTGACAACTCAGTTGCTAATACTTGAAAATATTCTTTGGCTCCCCTTGTGTCAAATCAATAAATTTGGGTTGAATACTCTACCCTCGAAAACTGTTGCGATCCCCTATACTTGTGGGTTATCAAGACCTTTTTGTGGCGCTGTTGCCGGGGAGCATAGCTCTATTCTCTGAGTCACTTGGGGTTTATATCTGTTGATCACTATGAGGAATCTGAAAGTAACCAAGATTTTTCCCTCAACTACGAGAGGAGGTAAGGAACTGCCATCTAGCTCTGCACTTGATTCACCTTCTGTTTTGAGTAAACTTGTGACACGTACACCTGCTATTGATTCTGATATGTCACATGTTATTGATGATGCCACTTCTGCTATGCATGATGCTTATGATGATACTACTTATTTTGTTGATAATACATTGCCACTAGGTGAATTTTTTGATGAACAACTTGCTAGGGTTAGAGAGAATGAAATTACTGAAACTGATGATATTATCGAAACTTAAGATTGCAATTATCCCCCTAGATATGAATTGCCTATTGTACCTGAGGGTTATATTATGGATGAGGAAACTACTAGAGAGTTTCTTGCTTGCAATGATAGAGATGATCTTACAAAAACTTTTAGCTAAGCTGAAAGAAAATTCTTTGAATGTTGGAATGCAATATGATACTAAGTTTGCTACTTCACCTATCTTAATCACTGATAAGGATTATGAATTCTCTGTCGTTCCTGAGTTAACTACTTTGGTTGAATCTGATCCTTTCCATGGTTATGAATCAGAAACTGTTGTGGTACATCTTGCTAAATTGAATGATATAACCACCCTATTTGCTGAGGATGATGAGGACATGACTACCTTGGATATGACCAAGAATATTGCATATATGCATATTTGTCAGGTGATTTCTAGTGCAAACTATTCAACAATCTATTTATGTTATCCAGAACAAAAATACTTCACACACATTTGTGTTTTGTCTAATTGCAGGTGTATGGGACATTTGTACAATCCACATATGAAGATAAGGAAGAAAGAGATGTTTAGTTGCTGTTCAAAAAGTTCTCTCACGTCACTTTTGGCCCAAGAGAAGATAGAGTCCAAATCTCTCACGATTTCGTGCACTTTCCAACCCAATTGGAATCACCTTCAAATTCGTCCGGAGCATTGAGTTATGGACGAAACAATCTGATGCTGCAGCAGAATCCGAGTCAAACTACAAGTCCAAAGGTGTTACATCACCTCCACTTGGGCCCATTGGCCTTGTACGACCTAGGGTTAGTTTTAGGCTGCCTTGGGACGTCCTCCCACCTCCTTGGCCGCCACCCCTTGCTCCTATATAAGTAGATCCATCTAGTAGCTTTTCCCTGGGGATTTGTTTAGTTAAAAGTTAGCCATTGCAACTTCGTGTACTTCGTTTGTGTCCAATGACTAGACCAAGACCGCTTACGGATCCCCACCTTTATCAATACTTCATATATACTCGCAATATTCAGATTGCTTTTATCATATTCTTTCTTGTTCTTCCATTGCTTGCAGGAATAGACCTTTGTGGTCAGGTTGATTGTGCTCCGGCGTGGTCAATAACCTCTCAGAGTTGGTTAAGCGTTTGCTAAGGCGCAACATCATGCACATTTGTAGTTGGATCTTCAAAGTCGTCTCCACCAAATCGATAGTTATCATCTCATCGAAAGATCGGGACACCCCGCCTCTATCAAGTGGTATCAGTTTTCAGGTTGCTCGGTGAGAATTTCCAGTTTTCCCTAGATTAGATTTATTTTCTTACCTATTGTCCAAAAAAGCCACAAAAAAAGTTAGATCTATTTATCCTTTGTCCAAGCCAGTCGAGCCTTTGCAATTTTCTTTTCATTGTTTGCATTATTGAATTATCGGTTGCATCTTGTGTCGAGTTGCTGGTCTTAGTGTCTAGTTCGTTTAGAGTTTCAAGTTCTGTTCACATTAGTCACGCCGCCACTGCATCGTTATCCCTTCCACTGTCTACCATCCCATCCATCAATTTCCACCACGTGCTACACACAGTTAATTGTCATAATCATAGCTGAGGTCATTCACATCTTGGCCTGATCCAATCTGCATCTTATCTAGTTTGTCTTGGAAAGAGGGAGAAAAAGAAAGATAGAGAAAAAAAGAAAAAAAGGAAATAAGAAAAAGAAAAAGAGAGAGAAGAAAAAGACAAAGAAGTGTGAGAAAAAAAAGAGAAGAAAAAAAAATCGGATCTATCTAGAATCAATCTCGTACCTGAATTCGGATTGGAATGTGTTTTGCGCACTGTTCAGTAAAACATGTGTATCTTCCTCATAGGAAGTCCGTTTTGGCTCCGTGAGTACTCAAAATGAAGCTAGCGACGAGCCACATCAAAATAGTTGCAGAATCTAGTTCAATATTTGACACCTCAAAATCGGCTTCTAAATAGGTCTTTTTGCCCTTCGAAGTTCGTGAACACAGCTTGTTCCAATTTTTCAGGCCAGTTTTAGAATTCTTTGACTCCTCAAATCAACTCGGAATTGAGTGATTGTTTTTGCATTATAAAGCTTGAGTTAGTAGCATTCTTTGAAAGAATTTATCAGAAAATTCGCTCAAACTTTTCAAGAGGAAAGTTGGAGAGAGGATTGTTTTATATCCTGCTTGGCAGTTGTTTTTCATCATTATCTTCACTGCCGTTGTGATCTTCACTTATATCTTGCTGTCAAGAGCTACTTAGTATCCTTCATTGATGCTAGTTGTGCTACGCCGTGACCTCATTAGTGTTCTAGGCTCGCGTCTCTAGTCCGGTCTAGCCTAGGACGAGCACAATACCGTCATTGAGCGTTTATTCAACATTACATCTTTGAATTGATTATGGCTAAATTTTTGGCTACCATATATAGCCAACCCAGCTCCACATATTTCTACACCGTGTATATTTATGTTCCCCTGGAAATCGCTTTACACAATCTTCAGAGTTACTTGACACCGCTGGTTGCCTGTCACTACCTACCGCATGGTAAGAACTTGTAAAATATTGATATTTGCTTTACTGTGAGCACTTTACAACCACATCCTAGTAGTGCATAGGAACATTATTCTCGAATTTTTGTTTCTTGTTTCACTAATCATGATAGGTTCCGGAGATAGAAGTTCTTGGACGACAGACACATTTTCACCATCACGAGAGTTGGGACAACACACACAAGCAAATGGTCAGGTTATCTCTTTACCGTCATTTGAGGGTAGATTTAATCCTGCTATTTATCTAGCTTGGGAGCTTGAAGTAGAACAAGTTTTTCGTCACCATGACTTTTCTGAACTTGAGAGAGTATGAGCTGCCACTAGAGCATTTACTGGTTTTGCTTCTGTTTGGTGGAGTGTGCATTGTAAGAAAAATATTGATAACCAACCCACAACATGGAAACATTTGAAAGATGTAATGAGACAACAATTTTTTCCTCCTTACTATCGTCGTGAATTGCTTCGCAAATTGGAACAATTAAGACAAGGCAGTAACACCGTTCATGCTTACTACCAAGAGTTCAAATCTTATTTGCATCATTGTGACATAGAAGTATCTGAGGATGATACAATGAATAGATTTTTTGGTGGTTGAACCATGATATCCGTGCAAGATTTCACTATATTCCTTGTTGCATTACTAGCATGTATGTTCGCGCTTGTACCTTTGAGAGACAGATATAGGAGGATGCATTGGGTGACTACAACAACTACTATTCCAGTTCATGCTCACCACCACCGGTTGGTTCCTCCACCGTTGCACCTACTAGAGCAACCCCACCTCAGATTGTGAGCGCGACATCATAACAAGTGTATGGTGCATTGTCAACACCCGTACCTACATCAGCTACGTCTTTGCGACAAGGTAACAATAAAGGTATTGATGATATAACTTCACATGAGAATGATGCATCCCTAGTTAACTTGAATGCATCATGTGTTGAGTTACCTAGTGATTTGAGCACATCACCTATTTTAGAGAATCTTGATACTATCATGACTGTGTCATGTGATCAAACAACTAAAATACCAACAATTCTGAGTGCACCCATTGAATTAACTGTTGATGCAAAAGAATCAATATTTAATCATTTTGATATGACCTCTAATCTTGGTGATGATTCTGTGTCGAATGACTCATTGCATGTTTGCTTATCTAAGCATGTTGTAGCATGTAAATTTGATTCAAATAAGGTTTATTCACCAATGTTGGGATGGTTTAATGATGAACATTGTCAATCTTTTGAAATGAATAAGAGCTTCACTTATATGTGCAAACTGAGTTGCAATATTTTCATGCCTTCTAGTTCTTGTGCTAATTTGTTGGCTTTAGATTTTATGAACTATGCAAGTTACTCAACTATTCATGTGTCATATATGCAAAAATCAAGGGAAGTAAAAATGGATGACGTATACATATACAACATGTACACCTTGTCTCTTTTGTTAGCCACATTTCAGATTAAGCAACGTCGAGTACGGCTTTATTTTCAAGATGGGGAGGATGATGAGGACATGACTACCTTGGATATGACCAAGAATATTGCATATATGCATATTTGTGAGGTGATTTCTAGTGCAAACTATTCAATAATCTATTTATGTTATCCAGAACAAAAATACTTCACACATGTCACATCCCTAGTCTGGTATGACTTAGACTAGCTAGTCATTTGTGTATCATGTTTAAATCTCATTTAAATTTGAAATGAGGATTGGTGGAACCCTCAGAATCATTTTTGAAAATGACCGAAATAAAAATTTCTCCAAAAGGGTCCAAGAAAATGCTCATGTTGCCCTCTGAAAATATTGGACAGAGATAAAAATCAAAACAATATTTTAGGAGCTCATGGATATTTATTTTGGCCATGTGGATTAATTCGATAAATATTTGCATTGGAAATATATTAGTTATATATATTAATATATGTCCAAAAATTGTGCCTTTTGTTGAGGAGCTCTGGAATAATACCATTAGCCCCTACAAAAATTGGCATAAGTAAATAAAATGGTTTAGTATTTTTATTAAACCAAACAAATGCCAGAAAAGTAGAAAAGAAAACAAAATTAGAAAAATGCCTACCTGTGCTCACCTGAGGCCTGGCACTGTGCGGCCCAGCTGGCCGGCCCAGCCGACTGGCTAGTGCCAGTCGTCCTCCACCTCCCGCCAGGAGGCCAGGGGCGTGTGGCCGACGCGTGCGCACCGCCGTGCCGCCACGGCACCTGCCTGCCTGTCCTCCCCCTCGACGCCTGGACGTCCGGAACGTCGCCACGCGCTGCCCCGCACCGCTCTCACTCCCTCTCGCTCTCCCTCCTCCCTGGTTCTCTCTTCCCCGAGCGCACCCGAGCGCTGCCGCCGCCATTGCTCACCGTCGCCATGGCCACCAGCCCTCCCTAGTCGCACCAGCGTGTCCAAGAGAACCGCCTCGGCTCCGTCTTCTTCCTCGATGCCCCACGCAACCGGGGACGCACCACAGCGCCTGCACCGTCCTCGTCTTCAACCTCGGCCGTCCGAGATCGTCTTCGCCGCCCTGCTCTGCTCCGGCCTTCCCCGAGCAAGCTGACCAGCCCATCGACCTCCTCGTGAGCCTCTGCTTCGAACCCCTCTCCTCCTCCTCGCGATTACGCCGTCTAGGCCTCAGTTCCGCCATGGCCGAAGCTCGCCTCCGCTCGAGCTTGTCGCCGGTGTTGCTCCGGCGACCCTTTGGCCACGCCAGTGCACCTAGCACTCTCGCCGCACCTCGTAGTGCCCCGCTAGCATTTTAGTTCGCGCGTTAGCACGCTGCAGCCGCGCCCCTGAACACAGCCGAACTCCGGCGGCCGCAAACGTGGTCGCCGACGTCGTTCTCGGCCACCCCAGCTCTGGCCGAGGGCACTATTCGACGCGCCGCATCGCCAGCTCTTCGAAGAGCCTAACCACGCCTCGAACGGAGCCCTGTGGGTGATTTCCGCGGCGTTCCGCCGTCTCGGGCCTCGCCGGCGGCTAAACGCCGGCGAGTTGACCGGGTTAGACCCCCTGTTGACCCAGATTTGACCCATGTGGGTCAATGACAGGTGGACCCTGCCCTGCTAATTTTTAGTTTAGGATTAGTTTAGCAACTAATTAACTTTGTTAACTAACTGTGACACTGACAGTGGGCCCCAGCGCCACTAACTCTTAATTAGGATTAAACTAACCTCTGTTAAACCCCCCTGTCACTGACGTGTGGACCCCACACGTCAGGTTTGACCCCATCAGCCGCAGTTGACTGCTGACGTCATGCTTACTCAATGCCGACGCAATATATGATTTCTGGATCTAAATTTAATCAGAAAATTCCAGAAATTGTTTTAAACTTCAAAAATTCATAACAATTCAACCGTAGCTCAGATTAAAATAATTTATATATGAAAAATTATCAGAAAAATGCAATCTTTCCATCTGTACTAGTTTCATGCATGACAAACCAACTTATACATGCTGAATATGATAAAAACACATTATGGCATATGTAGGAGCTTAATTTGGAGATGCATTTGAACCTTTTGGTTCAAATGGACTTCAAACCAAATGATTACCAGTTGCATTAGCCCAAACAGCATCACATCTACATGCCATGTTCATGCATCATATTGTTGCATATGATTGTGTGTTGATTGTCGACACTGTTCCTTCTCGATAGGTCCTGCTCCGGAGTCTGTTCCAGAGTACCTGTCTGTGAAGCAGTGCCTCCTCTGTTGATTTACCAGGCAAGCAAACCCCCTTGTTCATTTCGATAAAACCCTACTCTCTCGCTCCTGATCTCAGTTATTGCATTAGGACAACAACGATTCATCTGCTACTTTGTGCTGTGGTAGTTGAACCCATTCCTCTGCATGACCTGTCATTGCCACAGTAAATAGTTGAAACCCACTAGCATGTGTAGGAGTTGATTGAAGCCACTGATGTGTTCCTACCATGCTATGCCTGCTATTGCTTAGAGTGTGTCAGGTCTGGTTCATTGGGAATGAATTGGAGTGTCACGATATGTTCTGATGCTGAGAGTTAAGTGTGTGAACACGATTTGGTAAAGGTAGCGGTGAGGGGCCATGTAGGAGTACATGGTGGGCTGTCTCACTGGAACTGTCCTTAAGCCCTGAGTTCTGTGTATGTTGTCCAATGACTCGATACTACCACACATTGGGCTCCGGGCGCTCCAAGCCCTCTCGACTTATTAACCAACTTGATCTCTGTCCAGGAGTCGCAACTAGTTTCTGGTGTTTGTAGGTAGTGCTATTTTTCTACCAAGTGGCACCCGGCAGGGTGGGCTTGGGACAGACTAGGCACAGGTGGCACGGTGTACCAAGTGGCACCCGGATGGTGGGCTTGGGAACCCTGCTCACATCGTTTGGGGCCGTGAGCGATACCCCGGCCGGATCTCCTTGCGGATGGAACCCGAATAGGCGATAAACCTGGACTAGAGTCTTGTGTGGTTAGTCAGGTCGTGGCCGACACCCTCGCCAGGCTTCCGCTTGAAGGTTGCCGAGATACATGATGTGTACATGGCGGTAAGTGGCGAGAGCGTGTGTGAAGAAGTACACCCCTGCAGGGTTAACATGATCTATTCGAATAGCCGGGTCCGCGGTTATGGACTTCTTGGATGCTTACATGGTACATAGACAACTTGAAGTGGATACTATAAAATGCTCAAGACAAGTGTGAGTGCTATGGATGGCCTTCTCGTAGGGAGACGGAGATGAATCCATAGTAGTGTGTTGTGTGGTGATTAGTGGACTCGTGTACGTTGTTTCACCTCCAGAGTTTCTGGTAGTCGTAGAACAGGATAGCCACAGAGTCAAAGCTGGCTTGCTGCAACTAAACCCCACATTACCTTCTTGATACACACGCATGTATGATAGGATCTGATGTAATTCTTGCTGAGTACCTTTGTACTCATGTTGCTTTATTTATGTTTTTTGCAGCGGAGACTTCGGTCTTACTAGTGTTCTCGTGGACTTCGACGAGTAGCTTGTACCTCAGCTACGATCTTGGTCGGACGTTATAGCTAGTCAGGCTCTTCAGCCTTTTTCATTTGTAGATGTCTGTACCCAGACATGTAATGCTTCCGCTTGTTGCTTGTATGCTCTGTATGATGGGTCCTGTGACCCCTGTTTGCAATAAATGCTATGAGGGCTCTTCTGAGCCTTTATCTATTTGAGTTGTGGAGTTATGCTGTGATGCCATGTTGTACAGCACATACTTGCATGTTATGCGTACGTGTAATGTGTATTGCTATGTGTGGGATCTGACTATCTAGTTGTTTATCCTTAGTACTCTCTCTTACCGGGAAATGCCTCCTAGTGCTTCCACTGAGCCCTGGTAGCTTGCTACTGCTCCGGAACACTTAGGCTGGCCGGCATGTGTCCTTCTTCGATCCTGTGTCTGTCACTTCGGGGAAATGTCACGCGATGAATACCGGAGTCCTGCTAGCCCGCTACAGCCCGGTTCACCGGAGTCCTGCTAGCCCAGTGCTACAGCCTGGATTCACTCGCTGATGACCGACACGTTCGATGCTGGGTCATGGATGCCTGTCCCTGTAAGTTAGTGCCACTTTGGGTTTACGACTAGCCATGTCAGCCCGGGCTCCTTTATCATATGGATGCTAGCGACACCATCATATACGTGTGCCAAAAGGCGCAAACGGTCCCGGGCAAAGGTAAGGCGACACCCGTGGGGATACCGTGCGTGAGGCCGCAAAGTGATATGAGGTGTTACATGCTAGATCGATGTGGCATTGAGTCGGGGTCCTGACAGCGTTGGTATCAGAGCTTGCCTGCCTGTAGGACTACCAAGCCAAACTGGTCGAAGTTGAGTCTAGAAAATCTTTAGTTATGTAAGGGAATTGATTGTGGGAAGGAACGTAAGGCTCTTTTTACTCCTTATACCTCATGGCCTTCTGATCTGAGTCATCCTATCTTTCCGACGGGATTAAGGAACTAGGCTTCTCTTCCGTCTATCAGGATCACGTGTTACTACTCCGTAGTCCCTTAGGATTGGTTGATCAGAGTCATACCCCAGTTTTCGAGTATTTCCGATGAAGTCTGTTTAGTATGATCTCAGAACCTTGAGTAATGCTGATGAGTATGTTATTGCCCCATTTTAGTAGGATGTCTCATTCTGAGCATTTTACTGCCGTTATGCTGCCGGAATTTCCTTAGGAGTTCGAGAGATACTAATTCCTTGTCCTACATTCTACAGTCCATAGTTGATGCTGACTCCGTCCTTGGTTCGTCTCTCAGGATGTCATCAGCTAAGCGAAGTTCCGTTGCTCATAGCCAGAACCACGGAGATGGTAGGAATGAGGATCCTCCCGACCAGCCTTCGTTGACAGAGTTCATGCTAGAGATGGAGAGGAACAAGCGTGAGTCCAACCGTTTGTTGGCACGCATCGAGGAGAACACCGCACATCAGTTCAAACGATCTGCTACCATTCATGATTTCATTCGCTTGCACCCACCTACCTTTCATCATCCCATCGAGCCACTTGATGCAGATGACTGGCTCCGTAGCATCACTCTTAAGCTGCGTTCTGCGAACGTAGCTGAAGATGACAAGGTCACTTATGCCACATACCACGTGGAAGGTCCTGCTAGTCTTTGGTGGCAGAACTATGAGGCTTTGTTTCCAGCTGGCCAGATTCCTACCTGGAAGGATTTCACTGAGGCTTTTCGCGAGCATCACATTCCCCAGGCCCTCATTGATCGCAAGAGAGAAGAGTTCTGTAGTCTCACCCAGAGTAAGATGGCTGTTGATGCTTACAGCAGAGAGTTCGAGAACCTCGCCCGTTATGCCACAGAAGAAGTGTCCACGGACGCCAAGAAGCAGGCTAGGTTCCGGAAAGGGTCTCAACCCCAAGTTGCGTCGTGATCTCCACCTGCATCATTGTGATACATTCCAAGCCCTTGTGAACAAGGCCATCAATGCAGAGACAGCTCAACTCACTTACGAGGAGTCTCGTAAGCACACCCGTGATTTGGGATCTTCCTCTGGCTCTAGTTCCCAGAAGCGCCGGATTTGGGTTCCAAACTCCGCTCTTCCTTCCGGATATACACCGAGGCCATCCTATGTGGTGCCTTCCCCAGCTCAGTCGTATGTTCCACCCAGGCCTACTGGTAGACCGCTTGTCAGTGCGGGTCCACGTCCAACCTCAGGGACTTGCTTCACATGCGGGAAGCCAGGACACTATGCACGTGACTGCTCTCAGACTAGTTATGCTCCACCCAAGGCCGAGAAGACTGTTGGCTGTATTAAGCCATCACGCAAGATGATCAGTGTCAAGTCAGCCCCACTGAACGTGGACGTGTGCATCACGTCTCAGCTAAAGACGCTCATGATGATCCGGATGTCGTTCTTGGTACACTCCTTGTCAATTGTCACCCAGCATCAGTTCTATTCGATACTGGAGCATCTCACTCCTTCATTTCTGAAGGCTATGCTCGTTTGCACGACATGTCATTTTGTGATATGCCAACTCCGCTTGAATCCAAACCCCAGGGTCTAGATGGCAGACCACCAGAATCAGCCATGGTAATGAAATCCTTGTTGATAGACTTGTATTCCTTGCATCACTTGTAGCCCTCAAGTCCTCAGATATTAACATCATCTTGGGTATGGACTGGATGACAGCTCATCATGCCAAGATTGATTGTTACACAAGATCTGTTCAGCTTACACACCCATCTGGCAAGATAGTCACCGTCTCCACTAGAGTTGCAAAGCGTCAGCTCTATTCTCTTAATGCCAGCCCTCTTCCAGACCTTGAAGATATCCCGGTAGTCCGTGACTTTCCGGATGTCTTTCCAGAGGAACTGCCAGGTGTTCCACCTGACAGAGATGTAGAGTTCGTCATAGATCTTATTCCAGGAACTGCTCCAATCTCCCGGAGACCTTACAAGATGGCACCCTTAGAACTAGCCGAGCTTAAGAAACAACTCGATGAGTCCTTGCAAAAGGGTTTCATCCGTCCTAGTTCTTCTCCTTGGGCTTGCCCCGTCCTCTTTGTCAAGAAGAAAGACGGTACGGACCGGATGGTTGTAGATTATCGTCCCGTTAATTTGGTCACGATAAAGAACAAGTATCCGCTCCCCAGGATCAACGATCTGTATGATCAGCTCGCTGGATCTTCAGTCTTCTCCAAGATGGATTTAAGGTTAGGATACCACCAAATCAAAATCAGAAACAGGGACATTCCCAAGACAGCTTTTGTCACTCGTTATGGCCAGTACGAGTACACCGTCATGTCCTTTGGTCTAACCAACGCTCCAGCTACATTCTCCCGCTTGATGAACTCGATCTTCATGGAGTACTTAGATAAGTTCGTCGTGGTTTACCTCGATGATATTCTTATTTACTCGAAGAACGAGGAAGAGCATGCCGAACATCTTAGACTTGTGTTAGAAAAACTCAGAGAGCACCGTCTTTATGCCAAGTTCTCCAAGTGTGAATTTTGGTTGCCAGAAGTGACCTACCTAGGCCACGTAATCTCTGGTAAGGGCATTGCTGTCAATCCCGAGAGAGTTCAAGGCCGTTCTCGATTGGACTCCACCTGAGACCGTTAAACAAGTTAGGAGTTTCCTTGGTCTAGCCAGCTATTGTCGCCGCTTTGTTGAAAACTTCTCCAAAGTAGCCAAACCCCTCACGGAACTTCTCAAGAAAGATAAAAAGTTCGAGTGGTCCCCACAGTGTGAGTACAGTTTTCAGGAACTGAAAAGACGCCTGACTTCTGCTCCCATACTTGTGCCACCGGATTTCACTAAAGACTTTATTATCTACTGCGACGCCTCACGACAGGGACTAGGTTGCATTCTTATGCAGGATCGTCATGTGATTGCCTATGCATCTCGACAGTTGCATCCACATGAGGAGAATTATCCTACACATGATCTAGAGCTTGCAGCCGTAGTCTATGCACTCAAGACCTGGCGACATTACCTTCTTGGTAAACGTTGCGAGATCTACACCGATCACCAGAGTCTCAAGTATATCTTCACCCAACCAGATCTGAACCTTAGGCAAAGACGTTGGTTGGAGTTAATCACAGATTATGATCTAGGGATTACCTACACCCCAGGCAAAGCCAATGTCATGGCTGATGCTCTAAGCCGTAAATCCTATTGCAACAACTCATGTTGCAGCAAGGCCAACCACTTCTCCATGAGGAATTCTGTAAGCTTAATCTTCACATAGCTCCTTGCGGATTTCTTTCTACCTTGGTGGCAAAACCTGATCTTAAGGATCGGATTATTGCTGCTCAAAGGCAAGACACAGGAATTTCCCGGATCAAGAGAAACATTAAGAAGGGAGTTGGTGGATGTTTCTCTATGGATGATCGTGGTGTTGTTTTCTTTGAGAATCGCTTGGTGGTTCCCAAGAATCAACATCTGCGACAATTGATTCTTAAGGAGGCGCATGAATCTCCTCTCACGATTCATCCCGGTAGCACTAAGATGTATCTGGACCTACGCCAGAGGTTCTGGTGGACTAGGATGAAGAGAGAAATCGCTCAGTTTATTGCTAACTGTGACGTTTGTCGTCGCGTTAAGGCAGAGCATCAAAGGCCTGCTGGCACCCTTCAGCCTTTAGCTATTCCTGAATGGAAATGGGATAAAGTTGGTATGGACTTCATCACCGGCTTTCCCAGGACCAAGAGAGGGAATAACGCTATCTTCGTAGTCGTTGATCGTCTTTCCAAAGTGGCTCACTTCCTTCCTGTTCGAGAAAGTATCACTGCTAGTCAGCTCGCTGACTTATATATTTCTCGAATAGTGTCACTTCATGGTGTTCCACTAGAGATCAATTCAGACCGTGGCAGTCTTTTCACTTCTCATTTCTGGGAGAGTTTCCAAACTGCCATGGGAACCCATCTTTCCTTCAGTACCGCTTTCCACCCTCAGTCGAGTGGTCAGGTGGAACGGGTCAATCAAATTCTCGAAGACATGCTCAGAGCTTGCGTTATCTCATTCGGTATGGATTGGGAGAAATGTCTTCCTTTCGCCGAGTTTGCTTATAACAATAGCTACCAATCCAGCCTCAAGAAAGCTCCTTTTGAGGTTCTCTATGGACGAAGATGTCGAACACCTTTGAACTGGTCAGAAACCGGTGAAAGACAATTCTTTGGACCGGACATGATCCAGGAGGCAGAAGAGCAAGTTCGCATCATTCGTGAGAATTTGAAAACAGCCCAGTCTCGTCAGAAGAGCCAGTACGATCGTCATCATAAGGATATGACTTATGAAATTGGCGACCAAGCTTACCTTCGGGTTACTCCTTTGAAGGGTACCCATCGTTTCGGTATCAAGGGCAAGTTGGCTCCTCGTTACATTGGTCCTTTTCGTATTCTCGCTAAACGAGGAGAGGTTGCCTACCAGTTGGAACTACCCCCACATCTTTCTCGAGTTCATGATGTCTTCCACGTCTCTCAACTCAGGCGTTGCTTCTCGGATCCCATCCGCGGAGTGGACCACGAAACGCTTGATCTCCAAGATAACCTCACATACCGAGAGTACCCGGTTCGCATTCTTGATCAAGCAGAGCGTGTCACTCGACGTCAGAACATCAAGTTTCTCAAAGTTCAGTGGTCTCATCATTCCGAGAGAGAAGCTACTTGGGAGCGAGAAGATCGTCTTCGACTGGAGTACCCCACTTTCTTTCCGTCGACCCCTGAATCTCGGGACGAGATTTTTTCAAGTGGGGGCGAGTTGTCACATCCCTAGTCTGGTATGACTTTGACTAGCTAGTCATTTGTGCATCATGTTTAAATTTCATTTAAATTTGAAATGAGGATTGGTGGAACCCTCAGAATCATTTTTGAAAATGACCCAAATAAAAATTTCTCCAAAAGGGTCCAAGAAAATGCTCATGTTGCTCTCTGAAAATATTGGACAGAGATAAAAATCAAAACAATATTTTAGGAGCTCATGGATATTTATTTTGGCCATTTGGATTAATTCGATAAATATTTGCATTGGAAATATATTAGTTATATATATTAATATATGTCCAAAAATTGTGCCTTTTGTTGAGGAGCTCTGGAATAATACCATTAGCCCCTACAAAAATTGGCATAAGCAAATAAAATGGTTTAGTATTTTTATTAAACCAAACAAATGCCAGAAAAGTAGAAAAGAAAACAAAATTAGAAAAAATGCCTACCTGTGCTCACCTGAGGCCTGGCACTGTGCGGCCCAGCTGGCCGGCCCAGCCGACTGGCTAGTGCCAGTCGTCCTCCACCTCCCGCCAGGAGGCCAGGGGCGTGTGGCCGACGCGTGCGCACCGCCGTGCCGCCACGGCACCTGCCTGCCTGTCCTCCCCCTCGACGCCTGGACGTCCGGAACGTCGCCACGCGCTGCCCCGCACCGCTCTCACTCCCTCTCGCTCTCCCTCCTCCCTGGTTCTCTCTTCCCCGAGCGCACCCGAGCGCTGCCGCCGCCATCGCTCACCGTCGCCATGGCCACCAGCCCTCCCTAGTCGCACCAGCGTGTCCAAGAGAACCGCCTCGGCTCCGTCTTCTTCCTCGATGCCCCACGCAACCGGGGACGCACCACAGCGCCTGCACCGTCCTCGTCTTCAACCTCGGCCGTCCGAGATCGTCTTCGCCGCCCTGCTCTGCTCCGGCCTTCCCCGAGCAAGCTGACCAGCCCATCGACCTCCTCGTGAGCCTCTGCTTCGAACCCCTCTCCTCCTCCTCGCGATTACGCCGTCTAGGCCTCAGTTCCGCCATGGCCGAAGCTCGCCTCCGCTCGAGCTTGTCGCCGGCGTTGCTCCGGCGACCCTTTGGCCACGCCAGTGCACCTAGCACTCTCGCCGCACCTCGTAGTGCCCCGCTAGCGTTTTAGTTCGCGCGTTAGCACGCTGCAGCCGCGCCCCTGAACACAGCCGAACTCCGGCGGCCGCAAACGTGGTCGCCGACGTCGTTCTCGGCCACCCCAGCTCTGGCCGAGGGCACTGCTCGACGCGCCGCATCGCCAGCTCTTCGAAGAGCCTAAACACGCCTCGAACGGAGCCCTGTGGGTGATTTCCGCGGCGTTCCGCCGTCTCGGGCCTCGCCGGCGGCTAAACGCCGGCGAGTTGACCGGGTTAGACCCCCTGTTGACCCAGATTTGACCCGTGTGGGTCAATGACAGGTGGGGCCCGGCCCTGCTAATTTTTAGTTTAGGATTAGTTTAGCAACTAATTAACTTTGTTAACTAACTGTGACACTGACAGTGGGCCCCAGCGCCACTAACTTTTAATTAGGATTAAACTAACCCTGTTTAACCCCCCTGTCACTGACGTGTGGGCCCCACACGTCAGGTTTGACCCCAGCCAGCCGCAGTTGACCGCTGACGTCGTGCTGACGTCATGCTGGCGCAATATATGATTTCTGGATTTAAATTAAATTAGAAAATTCCAGAAATTGTCTTAAACTTCAAAAATTCATAACAATTCAACCGTAGCTCAGATTAAAATAATTTATATATGAAAAATTATCAGAAAAATGCAATCTTTCCATCTGTACTAGTTTCATGCATGACAAACCAACTTATACATGCTGAATATGAGAAAAACACATTATGGCATATGTAAGGAGCTTAATTTGGAGATGCATTTGAACCTTTTGGTTCAAATGGACTTCAAACCAAATGATTACTAGTTGCATTAGCTCAAACAGCATCACATCTACATGCCATGTTCATGCATCATATTGTTGCATATGATTGTGTTTGATTGCCGACACCGTTCCTTCTCGATAGGTCCTGCTCCGGAGTCTGTTCCAGAGTACCTGTCTGTGAAGCAGTGCCTCCTCTGTTGATTTACCAGGCAAGCAAACCCCCTTGTTCATTTCGATAAAACCCTACTCTCTCGCTCCTGCTCTCAGTTATTGCATTAGGACAACAACGATTCATCTGCTACTTTGTGCTGCGGTAGTTGAACCCATTCCTCTGCATGACCTGTCATTGCCACAGTAAATAGTTGAAACCCACTAGCATGTGTAGGAGTTGATTGAAGCCATGTTGTGTTCCTACCATGCTATGCCTGCTATTGCTTAGAGTTGTGTCAGGTCTGGTTCATTGGGAATGAATTGGAGTGTCACGATATGTTCTGATGCTGAGAGTGAAGTGTGTGAACACGATTTGGTAAAGGTAGCGGTGAGAGGCCATGTAGGAGTACATGGTGGGTTGTCTCACTGGAACCGTCCTTAAGCACTGAGTTCTATGTATGTTGTCCAATGACTCGATACTACCACACATTGGGATCCGGCCTCAAGCCCCTCTCGACTTATTAACCAACTTGATCTCTGTCCAGGAGTCGCAACTAGTTTCTGGTGTTTGTAGGTAGTGCTATTTTTCTACCAAGTGGCACCCGGCAGGGTGGGCTTGGGACAGACTAGGCACACGTGGCCCGGTGTACCGAGTGGCACCCGGATGGTGGGCTCGGGAACCCTGCTCACATCGTTTGGGGCCGTGAGCGACACCCCGGCCGGATCTCCTTGCGGATGGAACCCGAATAGGCGATAAACCTGGACTAGAGTCTTGTGTGGTTAGTCAGGTCGTGGCCGACACCCTCGCCAGGCTTCCGCTTGAAGGTTGCCGAGATACATGACGTGTACATGGCGGTAAGTGGCGAGAGCGTGTGTGAAGAAGTACACCCCTGCAGGGTTAACATGATCTATTCGAATAGCCGGGTCCGCGGTTATGGACTTCTTGGATGCTTACATGGTACATAGACAACTTGAAGTGGATACTCTAAAATGCTCAAGACAAGTGTGAGTGCTATGGATGGCCTTCTCGTAGGGAGACGGGGATGAATCCATAGTAGTGTATTGTGTGGTGATTAGTGGACTCGTGTACGTTGTTTCACCTCCAGAGTTTCTGGTAGTCGTAGAACAGGATAGCCACAGAGTCAAAGCTGGCTTGCTGCAACTAAACCCCACATTACCTCTTGATACAAATGCATGTATGATAGGATCTGATGTAAGTCTTGCTGAGTACCTTTGTACTCATGTTGCTTTATTTATGTTTTTGCAGCGGAGACTTCGGTCTTACTAGTGTTCTCGTGGACTTCGACTAGTAGCTAGTACCTCAGCTACGATCTTGATCGGATGTTGTAGATAGTCAGGCTCTTCAGCCTTTTTCATTTGTAGATGTCTGTACCCAGACATGTAATGCTTCCGCTTGTTGCTTGTATGCTCTGTATGATGGGTCTTGTGACCCCTGTTTGCAATAAATGCTATGATGGCTCTTCTGAGCCTTTATCTATTTGAGTTGTTGAGTTATGCTGTGATGCCATGTTGTACAGCACATACTTGCATGTTATGCGTACGTGTAATGTGTATTGCTATGTGTGGGATCTGACTATCTAGTTGTTTATCCTTAGTAGCCTCTCTTACCGGGAAATGTCTCCTAGTGCTTCCACTGAGCCCTGGTAGCTTGCTACTGCTCCGGAACACTTAGGCTGGCCGGCATGTGTCCTTCTTCGATCCTGTGTCTGTCCCTTCGGGGAAATGTCACGCGATGAATACCGGAGTCCTGCTAGCCCGCTACAGCCCGGTTCACCGGAGTCCTGCTAGCCCAGTGCTACAGCCTGGATTCACTCACTGATGACCGACACGTTCAATGCTGGGTCATGGATGCCTGTCCCTGAAGTTAGTGCCACTTTGGGTTTACGACTAGCCATGTCAGCCCGGGCTCTTTATCATATGGATGCTAGCGACACCATCATATACGTGTGCCAAAATGCGCAAACGGTCCCGGGCAAAGGTAAGGCGACACCCGTGGGGATACCGTGCGTGAGGCCGCAAAGTGATATGAGGTGTTACATGCTAGATCGATGTGGCATTGAGTCGGGGTCCTGACAACACACTTTTGTGTTTTGTCGAATTGCAGGTGTATGGGACATTTGTACAATCCACATATGAAGATAAGGAAGAAAGAGATGTTTATTTGTTGTTCAAAAAGTTCTCTCACGTCACTTTTGGCCCAAGAGAAGATAGAGTCCAAGTCTCTCACGTTCTGGATTCAGATTCGGACTGCACAGACATACCTGACTCAAAACACCCACAACTTTTTCATACAGACTCCGAATTGGGTGATTCATTTTTTGTTGGAAACTAGATTTCGTGCACTTTCCAACCCAATTGGAATCACCTTCAAATTCGTCCGGAGCGTTGAGTTATGGACGAAACAATTTGATGCTGCAGCGGAATCCGAGTCAAACTACAAGTCCAAAGGTGTTACATCACCTCCACTTGGGCCCATTGGCCTTGTACGACCTAGGGTTAGTTTTAGGCTGCCTTGGGACGTCCTCACACCTCCTTGGCCGCCACCCCTTGCTCCTATATAATTAGATCCATCTAGTAGCTTTTCCCTGGGGATTTGTTTAGTTAAAAGTTAGCCATTGCAACTTCGTGTACTTCGTTTGTGTCCAACGACCAGACCAAGACCGCTTACGGATCCCCACCTTTATCAATACTTCATATATACTCGCAATATTCAGATTGCTTTTATCATATTCTTGCTTGTTCTTCGATGGCTTGCAGGAATAGACCTTCGTGGTCACGTTGATTGTGCTCCGCTGTGGTCAATAACCTCTCAGAGTTGGTTTAGCGATTGCTAAGGCGCAACATCGTGCACGTTTGTAGTCAGATCGTCAAAGTCGTCTCCACCAAATCGATAGTTATCATCTCATCGAAAGATCGGGACACCCCGTCTCTATCAGGAAATATTTAACTTTGTGCATATTAAAGAAGAGAGTCTGCCACATGCTTGGGGGATGCTTCTCCAATTACTTAATGCTTTGTCTTACCATCCTCTCAAGAAAAAAGAAATACTTGATATCTTTTATAATGGACTAATCGATGCTTCTAGGGACCACCTAGATAGTTTTGCTGGTTGTGTTTTCAGGGAAAGAACTATTGAGCAAGCTGAATTGCTATTGAATAATATATTGAGTAATAATAATGATTGGACACTTCCTGAACCAACTCCTAAGCCAACGCCAAAGAAAAGGGGTATCCTATTTCTCAGTCCTGAAGATATGCACGAGGCAAAGAAATATATGAAAGAAAAAGGTATTAAGTCTCTAGATGTTAAGAATTCACCGCTTATTGAAGAAATATATGGTCTTGATAACCTGACATAGGTAGTAGAGGTAAACTCTCTCTATAGATTTGATGAAGGTGATATTCCTGATAATAAGTCTGCGAGTCAATGCTTGGATGAGTTTGATAACTTTGTTGTTAAACAAGAAAATTACAATAATTATGTTAGTAGACAATTGAAACGTAATGCTTATATGGTTGAACACTTGAGTGATTATATGTCTAGAGTTAAAAATGATCTTAAGCTTATTAGTAAACATGCTTCCATGGTTACAACTCAAGTAGAAAAAGTACTTCAGGCACAAGATGATTTGCTCAATGAGTTGAATAGTAAGAATGATGACAATGTTGTTAGGGTTATGATTAGAGGTGCTAAAATGACCCAGGAACCTTTGTCTCTTGAGGGCCATCCTAAGAGAGTTGAGCAAGATTCTCAAAGAATTAATACTGATGCACCTAGTCCTTCTAATAAAAAGAAAAAGAATACTGATAGGACTTTGCATGCTTCTAGTGAACTTTTATTGACACACCTGAGAATCCCAATGATTTCTTTTTCTGATGCTGAGACACAGTCTTGTGATGAACATGAACCTAGTGATAATGTTAATGATGATGTTCATGTTGATGCTCAACATAGTAATGATAATGATGTAGAGATTGAACCTGTTGTTGATCTTGATAACCCACAATCAAAGAATCAGCGTTATGATAAGAGAGACTTCATTGCTAGGAAACATGGTAAAGAAAGAGAACCATGGATTCAGAAACCCATGCCTTTTCCTCCTAAGCCATCCAAGAAAAAGTATGATGATGATTTTGAGCGCTTTGCTGAAATGATTAGACCTATATTTTTGCGTATGCGTTTGACTGATATGTTTAAAAAACCTCCTTATGCTAAGTATATGAAAGATATTGTTACAAATAAAAGAAAGATACCAGAAACTAAATTACCACCATGACTGCTAATTATACTTTTAAGGGTGGAATACCAAAGAAATTAGGAGATCCAGGTGTACTAACTATACCATGCTCCATTAAAAGAAACTATGTTAAAACTGCTTTATGTGATTTGGGATCCGGTGTTAGTGTTATGCCTTTCTCTTTATATCATAGACTTGATTTGAATAAGTTGACACCTACTGAAATCTCGTTGCAAATGGCTGATAAATCAACTGCTATACACATTGGTATTTGTGAAGATGTGCCTGTTGTGGTTGCAAATGTTATTATCTTAACAGACTTTATTATTCTTGATATACTCGAGGACGACAGCATGTCGATCATCCTTGGTAGACCCTTTTTGAATATTGCAGGGGCTGTTATTGATGGCAACAAGGGCAACGTCACATTTCATGTTAATGGTAATGAGCATACAGTACACTTTCCAAAGAAACAACCTCAAGTTCATAGTATCAATTCTATTGGAACAATTTCAACTATTACTATTGGAGGTTTTGAATTCCCTCTCTCTACTGTCAAAAAGAAATATGATATTCTTATTGTTGGGGACATGCATATCCCCACTGAGGTAACATAGTGTTATTCAAAAAAATTCTCCAGTTTGTTATTCGAAAGAAGTTTGTTAATAAGACTTGATCAACCTTGTTAATGGATTCCTTTTGATGAGCATGAGACGGATGAATTTAGAAGGCACAACTTTCTGTACCCACCTTTTACTTTTTGTTATTTAGATTAAATAAAGCAAAAATAGTATCGTCTGTCTGTTTTCTTAATTATCCGTGCAATAAAAAAATATCCCAAAAATAAAACTTCTCCAAATTCCCTGAAAATTTAGTATGATTTTTTATAGAATATTTGAGAATTTCTGGCACTAAGAACACACCAGGGGACTTCACTAGTGGGCCCCAAGGGCGGAGGGTGCGCCCTACCCCCCTGGGCGTGCCCCCTGTCCTGTGGTCCCCACGTGGGTTCCCTCCACTTATTCCAGCACCCATCCACTTCTTCTTCCTCCAGAAAAAAATCATCTCATAGCTCAAACCCGTGTTCTTGCTCATTTTGCGGCCATTCTCGATCTCCTTGTGCAAAGCTCCGTTTGCAAAACTACTTTGGGGGATTGTTTTCGGTATGTGACTCCTCTAATGGTCCAATTTGTTTTTGTTCTAGTGCTTTATTTATTGCAAATTTTTGCTGCTGTGGTGTCCCTGTTCCTGAGCTTGCATGTCAGATTTATATGGTCCAAAGTAGTTTTGATGCATGATATAGCCTCTAGGCACTTGTAGGAGTAGTTGCTATCAATTTTGTTGAGTTTGGTTCACTTTTATTTTGAGTCACTAAAAATTTCATAATTTTTCAAAGGGAGAAAATGATGAGGAGATTGTTGAGAGGTTCCTCGAGCTGGGGTTCGAAGGAAATAGAAAATGAAAAGAAGGAACAGCCCAAGTACAAGATTCCTCGCACCATGGAGGTTCGGCGGTGTGAATGGCCAAGTGATGTATTCTTGGAGGGAGCCGGAATGATGTAGGGTAGAACCCTAGATGCCCGATCTTTCATGAGATTTATTGCAAATGTCTTGTGAAAAGATGCACGTAGTCATTGCACGAAGAGAATAGTGGTAAGGATAGTCCATGTGATCCCAAAGCATCGTTGCTTTCAAGAGCTCGTTTTGTCAACTCTTGGGACTGATAGGTTGATGAGTATATGTGAGTACCTGCAACAAAGACAAAGGGAAAATTGTGTGTGCGTGGTATATGTACACATCATCCATCATGATGCGCACGAGCTTGTGTTGGTTAGCACCAAATATCCAATGCACAAATAAATGAGATGCGTGATATAGAAACATGTCATCCATCATGAGAGGTTTGTTATTATGTATGACATAATGGAGACTCAAATTGTGTAATGCATCATGAGAAATATGTTGAGCATTTTTATTCATGGAATGCATATGGTGCAAACAATCATGGTAATCATGCAAGTTATGGAATGCATCAAGATCTCCTAATATGTATGAGGAAACTATGGGGGTCTCCTCATGAACATTAGTAGAAACATCACATGGAGAATATTGACAACATCCAAAACAAAACATATTTGGTTCTCTGTGATCATGGCATGACATAGTAGATGAATTGCGCAAATCATGTAAAGGAAGCATGGCAATATCATTACAAGAAAAACAAAAGCCAATGACCGTCATCTCGTCATCTATGCCATAAGTGCAAATGGGATTGATTTTAATGGGGCATGCATAGTTACTATGTTGTGATTGAAATGATGCAATATGGGAGATCTTACTCATAGCATATGACAAGCTTAAAGGGTTGTCGAACATGATGTGACCAAAAGAATTTTCACATGATATCATATGGAGCATAGCATCACAAGTATGTGATTCAACATGCTCATCAACATATTCATCATAAATGGGTGGCATATCGAAACAAGATATAGCATAGGGTGATCAACATCACGGGAGCAATTGATGTCAAGAGAGTCCACTAGTGGTACAAGAGAAGCACCATCACCTCTGTTACCTTTAGAGCATCGCTCATGTGTTGTAGGTGAGGTGTCAAAGATCCACTCGTTCTTATCTTCATCTTGATGGAACCATGTAGGGTGTGCATCATTGTCCACCATGGCCACCGTCGTCTCCATTGGAGGGATGGACTCGTCGAGGATAGGCATGTCATCATGTAGGATACCTAGCACCAAAGAACAAAACACACTCGGAGTAGAGGTTAAGTTGTTAGAAATCATAGTGGCCTCACATGCCGTGTCAACTACTTTACTCGCTAAGTGTTGTGGCTCACTCACTCCCTCTTGGATGCTCTGACTCGTATGGTTGGTGGAGTCACTCAAATGGCGCTCAACCTCACATAGGATGTGTGGCATGCTCTCATGTGTGGGGCTACTGGTTGTCACACTCATCCTCTCATAGGAAATGCTCTCAATGTCACGTATGGTGGAGTCACTCATGTCACTCATGTGGTAGTGGCTCTCCTCACATGGCACTTTGGGCATCTCATCATATGCAAATGTCTCCATGCTCAACTCCTATCGCCATGGTCGAAGGGGATGGCCCTTGCTCAACCTTCTTGTCACTGTCTTGCTGTTGGAGGCCCATTTGATGTGGCACCTCGTAGCTCGTCTCCATGACCGAAGGGAATTTCCCATGCCCGACCATCTTCCTTGGGGGGCTTCCGAAGATGTAAGTGTCTCCCCCTCCGGTAGGTGGTCGCCTCGTTGTTGAAGATGTCGATGTAGGCGAACTCGTGGGAAGTAGGTTAAGATGTCGTACATCCAAAGGAGAAGATGCCTTGAGAATACTTGGCGAAGATGCCGAAGTGGTTGGTGTAGCCGTAGCTCCATATTGGTGGTGCTTGTCTCGCGTCTTCTCTTTTGCTCATGAAGCTTGGACTTGGCGTGAAGTAGGGCTTGTTGGGACTTGTACATTTGCGCTTGGCGAGCATCTTCTTGATGATGCTGTCATTGTTGTACTTGAGCTCATAGTAGATTTTGTTTGTCATCATCATGCACATGATGCTTGAATGTGACTTTCCCTTCATGACGATGGATGAATTGTGCTTGCATCGCATCGCATGTGGACGCGGACGTGGATGTGGACGTGGGTGAATTGCGCTTGCATCGCATGGGCACTCCGAAGATGATCGATTTGGTCATAACCGCCTTGAGGATGACAAAGGGGAAGAACGGTTGACCAACAAGGCCTGAATCTCCTCCATCCTTGCATCTTGCGCCTCCTTGTGTGCGGAAAGCTTGTTGTCGATGTAGTCCCTTTTCCTTGCTTCAGAGTGACGAATGTCGATGGAGAGGTTCTCGATGCACTCTCGCAAGGTAGAATGTGTGCCTTGCATTTGTTGTTGTAGATTGAAGATTGACGATTTGGTGATGTAGTTGTTCACGCCGTCATTGTTGTCGAAGACTGGAGATGAAATGCCTTGCCTATCCATCACAAGACTCAAGAAAATGTGAGTGGGAGAAAGAGAATAACTAGACCAAATGTACCTTACCCAATGTTGAAAATGGATCAATGATCACTCAATAATGTATCAAGGAAATAGCACAATTGGTACCGACTCTTGTCAATTCTCACACCTACACAAGTAAGGCTTATGGTGGAGCTCGGTGAGGATAGTGGCACAAAAAATTTGATTGAAAATGTTAGCAAGAGTCAATAATGTTGAAAGAGATTCACAAATTTGCAAGTGAAACAAGTAGACCAATAGCAATATGTGGCACACGGAAACACACACAGATAGATAAATGGGGTCGTGCAACCAAGGCATGAGCTCAAAATGTGGAATCCATGGAAAATGGTCTTGTTGCATAAATCTAGACAGACGCTAGCACGATTGCTCAATAGGCGGATACGACACTTGTGCACAACCTATAGGAGACAAAAATGCAACGACTTCTATCCCAAGTATGCTGCGTATATATGGTTCCCGGTGTTCTTCTCAAGATGATCGGATATGACAATCTTATATGCAATGTGGTATGATGTTATGGCACTTGCTTACAAGCTTCTTTGCTCTCTCTCTTTTTCTTTGCTTAAAAGCTTATTCTTTTTATGTATGGCCACTTTGCACAAATCAAGCACTACAAAAAAAAGACACATCCGTGACATTTTGGGCCAAACAAATTTTTTTCTGTCATACATATGACACTTCTATGACGATAATTGTGACAAAACCTGGTATCATCATAGATGTGATGGGCTCCTACTTCTATGACAAAAAATCATGACAGAAAATGGGCTTTTCGTCCTGGGCGGGCCGGAGACGCAGCTGCATGACATTCTGTGGGCCGTCCATGACGGAAAAAACCATGGTAGAAGCGAGGGGGAGGAAAATTTCGGGGAGTTGCCGGTTACGGTGGGAGGTCGGGGGCGGAGCGATGCGCGTTTCTCTCGTACAGGTACACGCGTGTGTGCGAGGCATTGGCTCTAACTGAACCCGAGCGAGGCGTTGGGCTCTAACTAAACGGGAGCGATTACACTATAGGCTACGCATTATTGAACCCGAGCGATCGATCGATGGCTGTTAACTGAATCCGATGATTCCTTCGCTACTGCTGCCAACTGAAGCCGATCGATTGGATGAACAGTGAGCGTTGCGGGGGGGGGGGGTTGTACGAATAGTGAGCGGTGGCGTTGCCTCTGGATGAACAGGACCCCATGGTATGGAGGGCTGGATGAAGAGTAGACGGTGGAGGGGTGGCCGTGGAGGGGTAGTTGAACAGGCCCCCGTGGTGTGGAGGGCTGGATGAACAGTAGACGGTGGAGGGCTGGATGAACAGTAGAGGGTGGAGGGGTGGTTGAATAGTAGCCGGTGTTGTAGCGCGCGGTGGAGGCTGGATGAACAGGAGCCCGTGGAGGCTAGAGGAGGTCGACGGTAGCCCATGGAGGCTGGAGGAGGTCGACGGTGGAGATGAACAGTATCCCGTGGAGTCCCGCTTTGCGGTACGCCACACCCCTCCCGATGAACAGGACCCCCGTTTCGACCATAGCGCTCCAACACAAGTTTGTTTCGTCCGTTTTGCGGTATGCCACACCCTGCTGATCAACAGGACCCCCGTTTCGACCATAGGAGGTCCGTTTCGTCCGTTTTGTGGTACGCCACACCCCTCTCGATCAACAGGACCCCCGTTTCGACTGTAGGAGGTCCGTTTCCTCCGTTTTGCGGTACGCAACACCCCTCCCAATCAACAGGACCCCGTTCCGAACATAGAAGGTCCGTTTCCTCTGTTGTGCGGTACGCCAGGCCTCGTTTCCATCACCTGTTCCGTCCAAGTGCTCCCGATGAACACGACCACGCATTCCGTTCCGACCCAGCCGGTTGGCTCCCCATGAACACAACGACGACGCTGTTTCTCCGTTTCGACCCAGCCATGTACGTATGCGCGATAGGCATTAGAGACCCTGCCCGTATGTACGTACGTGGCCGTATTTTCTTTCTTGCACCTTCGCCGCTATACAAACGTGTTCATGCTACGTGCGCGCCTCTACTACGACACGTGCGCGCCTCTACCTCCACCAGTATATATGTACGTACACGTTCGCGACCAGAATGACAACGCTACGTATGCTTCGACCAGGTGGGTCCCGACTGTCAGGAACTTCCTTGCGTGCGAAGATGTAGCTGGTGGGTCCCAGCAGTCAGGGGGGCGAATCGTTTTTTTTCGGACGCACTTCCTTGCGTGCGAAGATGTAATTGGTGGGTCCCAACAGACAGGGGGAAACATTTTTTCGCTAAATACGGTGGCCCGTCCGGTGGGTCTCCGCTGTCAGGTGGAGGAATAATTATTTTGCACGTAATAAGGAGGCACTTCCTTGCTACGGCTGTGGACCCAGCTGCCAGCCTCTCCACGTACAGTCGATGTCCGATGGAAGCCATTCCTTGACCATGTTGACCACGCCGCGCCGAGAGCACCAGGGCGGTGGATGACGGCGAGGCCTAGGAAGGGGACGACGCGAAGCCGGGTCAGACACGGCAGTGGATGCCCATGCGTAGAGGAGTATGAGGGTTCACTCGTTCGGCTGCGGTTTGAGGCTGCCGTCACCGTAGAATAACAGCGGGTGTGGGTGCGTAGAGGGATGGCCTGGCCAGCGGTGGGAGTAGTAGGGGGCTGTGAGGCCTCCGCAGCATCACAGCCGGCCACGGGCGGCAGGAGCAGGCGGCACGACCGGCGCTGCTTTGGGCGGCTGGAGCAAGAAGACCAGAGGTTGAAGAAGCACTACGGCCGTTGGATGGACATCGTACGGTCACTGGAGCTAGAATCGTTCATATATTGACTAAATTTGACAAAGGCCTCTGTCCCAGTCAACTTAGTAGGCCCACAAGTCAGCCTCCCACCAAGGTTGGTCCCAGCTAGCAGGGGGTATTCATTTTTTTGTGCGTAATAAGGAGGCACTTCCCGTGGGTCCGAGCTGACAGCGGGGGGAATGTTTTTTCGCGAAATATGGTGATCCGTCCTGTGGGTCCCATCAGTCAGGGTAAAACATTTTTTTCGCAAAATACTGGTGACCCGTCCGATGGGTCCCTGCTGTCAGGTGGAGGAATAATTATTTTCCGCGTAATAAGGAGGCACTTCCTTGCGGCTGCCGTGGACCCAGCTGTCAGCCTCTCCACGTATAGTACTCTTCCGATGGAAGTCGATCGTTGACCACATTGACCACGCCGCACCGAGGGCACCACGGCGGTGGAGGACGGCGAGGCCTAGGAAGGGGACGACGGGGAGCCGGCGAAGATGCGGCAGTGGAAGCCCGCACGGAGAGGAGTACGAGGGTTCACTGGTTCGGCTGTGGTGTGAGGCTGCCGTCGCGGCAGGTCCTGGCCAGCGGTGGGAATAGTAGGGGGCGGTGAGGCCTCCGCGGCAGCACAGCCGTCCACGGGAGGCAGGAGCATGCGGCACGACCGGTGCTGCTTTGGGCGGCTGGAGCAAGAACACCAGAGGTTGAAGAAGCACTACGGCCGTTGGATGGCCATCGTACGGTCACTGGAGCTAGAATCATTCATATTGACTAAAGTTGACAAAGGCCCCCGTCCCAGTCAACTTAGTAGGCCCACAAGTCAGCCTCCCACCATGGTGGGTCCCAGCTAGCAGGGGGAGTATTCATTTTTTGTGCGTAATAAGGAGGCACTTCCTGTGGGTCCGAGCTGACAGCGCGGGGAACTTTTTTTCGCGAAATATGCTGGCCCATCCGGTGGGTCCCAGCAGTCAGGGGGGAAACGTTTTTTTCGCGAAATAAGGTGGCCCGTCCGGTGGGTCCCTGCTGTCAGGTGGAGGAATAATTATTTTGTGCGTAATAAGGAGGAACTTCTTTGCGGCCGCCTAGACCCAGCTGTCAGCCTCTCCACGTACAGTACTCTTCCGATGGAAGTCGGTCATTGACCACGTTGACCACGCCGCGCCGAGAGCACCAAGGCGGTGGTCTGGACGATGGCGAGGCCTAGGAAGGGGACGACGCGGAGCCGGGGAAGACGCAGCAGCAGTAGCCCGTGCGGAGAGGAGTACAAGGGTTCACTGGTTCGGCTGCGGTGTGAGGCTGCCGTCGCCGCAGAATAACAGGGGGTGTGGGTGAGTAGAGGGATGGCCTGGCCAGCGGTGGGAGTAGTACAGGGCGGTGAGGCCTCCACGACATCACAGCCGGCCACGGGATGTAGGAGCACGCGACACGACCGGCGCTGCTTTGGGCGGCTGGAGCAAGAAGACCAGAGGTTAAAGAAGCACTACGGCCATTGGATGGACATCGTACGATCACTGCAGCTAGAATCGTTTATATTGACTAAGTTTACAAAGCCCTTGGTACGCGTCAACTTAGTAGGCCCACATCTCGGATTTGGCAGAGAACATATAGCCCATTTGCGATTTGTAAGAATGTACAACCCATTTTTCAATTCTAATGGAATTTACTACAACCTATTTATGGGTTTGTTAAAACTACAACCCAACTTCTAGCTAGGACAACTATTAATAATTTCAAACAACCGCTCAAAACAGAATTCAAAAAAAATTCCCACATTTTGATGGGATCCGAAATTTCTAGTCAGGTTAAATATAATTTCAAAATAAAGTTGTATCACGTTAAAATCCAACAAAATATTGCGCGCGCAACAAGTAATGAAATTAAAATTTCCAAATTCCAAAAATAATATATTTTTCAAACTAATTACGTGTTTGGTGCATAGTAATTGCCCGGTTATTATAATTACACCCCATTTATTATTTCTTAAAATCCATTTTCTTGTTAAGCCTAATGCATACCTCCTAGGAAACTTTGCAACCCAGCGGGGCGGATAACAAGTTGACTCGGATATTGTGTACAACTGTCGGCCCAGTTGCATTGCTGATGTTGAAAAAAAGCCTGTGTAGTACAGTACAACCTAACATGGTTACTCAGCCCACATTCAGGGATGCCGGAAAGGCCCAAACAAGGCTTTTGTACAACTTTTTGAAGTCACTGAGCTCAATTAATAACTTAAGAACAAAGTTAGATTACAGTGGAACCTAATTAAAAGCTGTCACGAGAAAATAAATAATTCAACGGGTCCCACTTGTGCGTGTGCACGTGTGTGTGCGCGTGTGTGTGTGTGTGTGTGTGAGAGAGAGAGAGATAGAGAGAGAGACCCATCGATCGATGCTCGTAAATACATATTTCAGCCATATGCATTGCTGATGCTCAGTAAAAACTTATATAGTTGACACAATCAGATAGAACATCATAGCACACTGAACTTGCATACAAAAATTTCACGCAGGTCGCACAATCAGGATGGAAGCAGTGGATCGCTATGGGAAGGGCTATGTTGAAACCAACAAAGTCGTACATAACGGTTCATCGTCTTTATAAATGATGGGGAAATATCTTGAATGTTGTGCAAAGAAAACAGATAGACAAGACAATAAGTTCTGCTAGCACATTAAGTTGACGTACATCCCTTTCTAAAAAAAATTCAGGTACAAAATTAGAACAGGTCACAATCAAATGTACTGGCATATCAGTGCTTCAGACCCATAGCTCAGATTTAACTAGTACTATCTGACAAGATTAAGTTGTTACCTCAAATTAGAGCACATCCAGGAAGCCAGCCCTGCCTCTTCTCCCAAAGAAGCAGTGGCCTCCGCCGCGCGATGGAGTAGGCCCTGTGCCATCCATCGTTCCGAGCAACACGGGGAAAGTCTGACATTGACTCCTGTAA
This sequence comes from Triticum aestivum, assembly GCF_018294505.1. Lineage (NCBI taxonomy): Eukaryota > Viridiplantae > Streptophyta > Magnoliopsida > Poales > Poaceae > Triticum > Triticum aestivum. The sequence continues at coordinate 266,478,554 of NC_057795.1, read as the reverse complement.
TGGACATCATCAATGGACCCTGCCACCAGCGGGGGCGGCAGGACTTCGATTGATGGATTGACCACTTCTTCAACATGCACGAACACTCGATACAGGCACATCCCTAACGTGGTCCGCGACGGCCTTAGTGGCGACGAATAGTACAACCCTGGTTCCTGCACCGGTATCTCAACACCATTCACCTTCGGTATGGTGGACGGCTTCTTCATCCATGCCATAACCGTCAGAGCCCAGCTGTCTGGAGGAACAAACATACTTACGAGCTCACCTCCAAGGTCGTTGATAAGCTCGTTCATGGACTCGTTGTTCCAAGCACGTCGAGGCATGCCGTGGAAGGTAAGCTTTGTTAAAAACTCAAGCTCAGAGGGCACCGAGCCCCATCATGGGTGCCACCGATCAAAGCTCACGAGCACGCCATCGCAGAACAAACGCCGGGAAGATTCGAACACATGACTGTAGTCGAAAGTTGTTCGGAACCTGACGAAGAAATCAGCAGGTGGCGGTCAGACTTCGACGAGCAAGTCACTTATTTGGATGCCGTGCGCAATGCAAAGAGCTTTGACAAGGTCGTCCGACAAGACGGGAGGCCGGTCGCCGTTGATGGTTACTGATGTCTACTACACAACCTTCTTCTTGTAGACGTTGTTGGGCCTGCAAGTCCACAGGTTTGTAGGACAGTAGCAAATTTCCCTCAAGTGGATGACCTAAGGTTTATCAATCCATAGGAGGCTTAGGATGAAGATGGTCTCTCTCAAGCAACCCTGCAACCAAATAACAAAGACTCTCTTGTGTCCCCAACACACCCAATACAATGGTAAATTGTATAGGTGCACTAGTTCGGCGAAGAGATGGTGATACAAGTGCAATATGGATAGTAGATATAGGTTTTTGTAATCCGAAAATATAAAAAAGCAAGGTAACTAAGGATAAAAGTGAGCGTAAACGGTATTGCAATGATAGGAAACAAGGCCTAGGGTTCATACTTTCACTAGTGCAAGTTCTCTCAACAATAATAACATGGATAGATCATATAACAATCCCTCAACATGCAACAAAGAGTCACTCCAAAGCCACTAATAGCGGAGAACAAACGTAGAGATTATGGTAGGGTAGGAAACCACCTCAAAGTTATTCTTTCCGATCGATCTATAAAAGAGTTCGTACTAGAATAACACCTTAAGACACAAATCAACCAAAACCCTAATGTCACCTAGATACTCCATTGTCACCTCAAGTATCCGTGGGCATGATTATACGATATGCATCACACAATCTCAGATTCATCCAACCAACATAAAAGTACTTCAAAGAGTGCCCCAAAGTTTCTATCGGAGTGTCAAGAATGTGTGCCAACCCCTATGCATAAGTTCATGGGCGGAACCCGCAAGTTGGTCACCGAAACATACATCAAGAGGCACATGATATCCCATTGTCACCATAGATAAACACGGCAAGACATACATCAAGTGTTCTCATAAAAGACTCAATCTGATAATATAACTTCAAAGGGAAAACTCAATTCATCACAAGAGAGTAGAGGGGGAGAAACATCATAAGATCCAACTACAATAGCAAAGCTCGGGATACATCAAGATCATGCCATAGAGGTAACACGAGAGAGAACACGAGAGAGAGAGAGAGAGATCAAACACATAGCTAATGGTACATACCCTCAGCCCCGAGGGTGAACTACTCCCTCCTCGTCATGGATAGCGCCGAGATGATGAAGATGGCCAGCGATGATGGGTTCCCCCTCCAGCAGGGTGCCGAAACAGGCTCCCGAGAGGTTTTTGGTGGCTACAAAGGCTTGCGGCGGCGGAACTCCCGATCTATCTTGTCCGTGGATGTTTTTAGGGTACGTAGGGTTATATAGGCGAAAGAAGTCGGTCGGGAGGTGCTCCAGGGGCCCACGAGACAGGGGGCGGGCCCTATAGGGGGGGGGCTTCTATCTCGTGGCTGCCTCGAGGATCTTCTGACGTGAACTCCAAGTCTCCAGGATCATATTCTTCCAAAAAATCACGATGCCGAAGGTTTCATTCCGTTTGGACACCGCTTGATATTCCTTTTCTTTGAAATACTGAAACAGGCAATAAAACAGCAATATGGGCTGGGCCTCCGGTTAATAGGTTAGTCCCAAAAGTAATATAAAAGTGTATAATAAAGCCCATAATCACTCAAAACACATAGTAATATAGGATGTATGCTTCATAAATTATAGATATGTTGGAGACGTATCAGCATCCCCAAGCTTAATTCTTTCTCATCCTCGAGTAGGTAAATGATAAAAGAAAGAATTTATGAAGTGTGAATGCTAGAAGGTGCACAAGTTTGATCAATGATAATTTCAATCACCTTTTCTAGCATGATAATATGTCATAATAGTAATTCATCTCATAAAACTTCTCACGATAAAGTAACAAGCAATTCACATGTCAAAGCATAGACCATAAACTTTCTTGAAAACTATAAAACTTCATTCTCAGTCATTCAAACAACTGCAATTCATCTTGTTTTCAGGAATAACAAACTCCACATACTCAACTATCATATAGTCTTCTACAACTGCTAACACTCACGCAATACTAATGGTTATGAAGTTTTAATCAGACACAGAGAAAGATTGGGGCTTATAATGTTGCCTCCAAACATATTCTCCTTTGGGTGATGTCAACAATAATGGTTCATGCTAACTTACATCCAATTGGATATATATATCAGGATCACCCCAACACAAAGTGCTTGCCAAAGGATAAAATGAAAAAGGGAAAGGTGAAGATCACCTTGACTCTTGCATAAAGTAAAAGATGTAAAGTAAAAGATAGGCCCTTCGCAGAGGGAAGCAGAGGTTGTCATGTGCTTTTAGGGTTGGATACAAAAAATATTAATACGAAAGAACGTCACTTTATATTGCCCCTTGTATATGGACCTTTATTATGCAGTTCGTCGCTTTTATTGCTTCCATAACAAGTTCGTACAAAGCTTATTTTCTCCGCACTAATAAGTCATGCATATTTAGAGAGCAATTTTTATTACTTGCACCGATGACAACTTACTTGAAGGATCTTACTCAATCCATAGGTAGGTATGGTGGACTCTCATGGCAAAACTGGTTTAAGGATATTTGGAAGCACAAGTTGTATCTCTACTTGGTGCAAGGAATTTTGGCTAGCATTAGGGGGAAAGGCAAGCTCAACATGTTTGAATGATCCATGACAATATACTTTAACTGAGATGTCGGAAAACATAAACCATTATGTTGTCTTCCTTGTCCAACATCAACTCTTTAGAATGTCATACTTAATGAGTGCTCCCAACTATAAAAGATGTCTATAATTGTATATTTATATATGAAATCTCTCTTCCTTCAATATTCTTTCATGAAATTGTTCAAATGACCAATACAATGCTTGCTAACCTCCAATAAATTTACAGCCTCTACTTCTTAGACGTGAAGTCATTACTCCCCATGGGATAAGCAAATGAGGCATATATAATTTCAGATTCATGACAATCAACTCATACAACAATTTACTCATAGGATATAAGTGAAGCACACGAGTAAATGACAAACTACTCCAAAAAGATATAAGTGAAGATCAATGAGTAGCTAAATAATTATGTAGCTATATGAAGACTCTCTCCCATTTAAGAATTTCATATCTCGGTATCTTATTCGAACAACAAACAAAATAAAATAAAATTACAATGCAAGGATAGCACAACTCATGTGAAGAAGCAAAAACTTAGGCTCAACCGATACTAACCGATAGTTGTTCAAGAAGAAAGGTGGGATGCCTGCAGGGGCATCCCCAAGCTTAGATGCTTGAGACTTCTTGAAATATTATCTTGGGGTGCCTTGGGCATCCCCAAGATTGAACTTTTGTGTCTCCTTAATTCCTCTCATATCATGGCTTCTCTATTTCTCAAAAAGCTTCATTCACAACAAACTCAACAAGAACTCGTGAGATAGGTTAGTATAAACCAATGCAAAACCTTATCATCTTCTACCGTAACAAATCACTAAAATTATTATTCAACAATTCATACTAAATGCTTCTGCATTTTTAACACTCCTATCCTCAAATAGAATCATTAAACAAGCAAACATATGCAAACAATGCAAACATAACAGCAATCTGCCAAAACAGTACAGTCTGTAAAGAATGCAAGAGTATCAATACTTACCTAACTCCAAAAATTACGAAATAAAATTCCCACTGTAGAGAATTTATCAGAGCTCATTATGCAAAAAGTTTCAACATTATATCATGCTCTGAATTTTCTAGGGAATTTTTGCAACAGCGTTAACTTTCTGTTTTCAAACAGCAACATGTATACTAGCAAAATAAGCTTGGCAAAGGCTATCCTTGACTTTTTTATTGAAACTAAAGATTCAAAAAATTAATCTAAATAACAGCAAGCAAATACTAACAAAATAAAATGACGCTCCAAGCAAAACACATATCATGTGGTGAATAAAAATATAGCTCCAAGTAAAGTTACCGATGAACGAAGATGAAAGAGGGGATGCCTTCCCGGGGCATCCCCAAGCTTAGGCTCTTGGCTATCCTTGAATATTTTGGGGTGCCTTGGGCATCCCCAAGCTTAGGCTCTTGCCACTCCTTATTCCATACTCCATCAAATCTTTACCCAAAACTTGAAAACTCCACAACACAAAACTCAACAGAAAACTCGTAAGCTCCGTTAGTATAAGAGAATAAAACCACCACTTAGGTACTGTAATGAACTCATTATAAATTCATATTGGTGTAATATCTACTATACTCCAACTTATGTATGGTTCATATACTATGATACTACTCATAGATTCATCAAAATAAGCAAACAACACATAGAAAACAGAATCTGTCAAAAACAGAACAGTCTGTAGTAATCTGTATCAAACATATACTTCTGGAACTCCAAAAATCCTACCAAATTAGGAAGTCCTAAGCAATTCGTGTTCCAATCTAGAGCAAAAAGAATCAGATCAAAATCACGTTTCTGTGAATTAACAAAACTAAAAGCCAAAGTTTCTGATTTCCAGCAGGATCAACACAACTATCACCAAAAGCCATCCTAAAGGTCTTACTTGGCACTTTATTGAAACAAAAGCTATAAAACATGATTACTACAGTAGAATAATCATGAGAAAACACAAAAACAGTAAGGGTAAATATTGGGTTGTCTCCCAACAAGCGCTTTTCTTTAATGCCTTTCTAGCTAGGCATGATGATGACAATGATGCTCACATAAAATATAAGAATTGAAACGTAACAGGAGCATCATGAAGCTTATGACTAGCACATTTAAGTCTAACCCACTTCCTATGCATAGGGATTTTGTGAGAAAACAACTTATGGGAACAATAATCAACTAGCGTAGGAAGGTAAAACAAGCATAGCTTCAAGATATTAAGCACATAGAGAGGAAACTTGACATTATTGCAATTACTACAAGCATATATTCCTCCCTCATAATAATTTTCAGTAGCATCATGAATCAATTAAACAATATAACCAGCACCTAAAGCATTCTTTTGATGATCTACTTGCATAGAAATTTTACTACTCTCCACATAAGCAAAATTCTTCTCATGAATAATAGTGGGAGCAAACTCAACAAAATAATTATCATGTGAGGCATAATCCAATTGAAAACTAAAATCATGATGACAAGTTTCATGGTTATCATTATTCTTAATAGCATACAAGTCATCATAATAATCATCATAGATAGCAACTTTGTTCTCATAATCAATTGGGACCTCTTCCGAAATAGTGGAATCATCACTAAATAAAGATGGCACTCTTCCAAATCCACTGTCATATTCATCACAATAAGATTCAACATCCTCAAAAATAGTGGGATCACTACTTCCTAAAGTTGACACTCTCCAAACCCACTTTCATCAATATAATCATCATAAATAGGAGGCATGCTATCATCGTAATAAATTTGCTCATCAAAACTTGGGGGACAAAAAATATCATATTCATCAAACATAGCTTCCCCAAGCTTGTGGATTTGCATATCATTAGCATCATGGATATTCGAGGAATTCATACTAACAACATTGCAATCATGCTCATCAAACAAAGATCTAGTACCAAAAATTCTAATGCATTCTTCTTCTAGCACTTGAGCACAATTTTCCTTTCCATCATACTCACGAAAGATATTAAAAAGACGAAGCGCATGAGACAAACTTACCTCCGTTTTTAGTTTTCTTTTATAAACTAAACTAGTGATAAAACAAGAAACAAAAAGATTCGATTGCGAGATCTAAAGATATACCTTCAAGCACTCACCTCCCCGGCAACGGCGCTAGAAAATAGCTTAGTTGACGGGGTGTGAGTGAGTGCCCTTTACCTAGCCTCCCCGGCAATGGCGCCAGAAAAGAGCTTGATGTCTACTAGACAACCTTCTTCTTGTAGACGTTGTTGGGCCTGCAAGTGCACTGGTTTGTAGGACAGTAGCAAATTTCCCTCAAGTGGATGAAGATGGTCTCTCTCAAGCAACCCTGCAACCAAATAACAAAGAGTCTCTTGTGTCCCCAACACACCCAATACAATGGTAAATTGTATAGGTGCACTAGTTCGGCGAAGAGATGGTCATACAAGTGCAATATGGATAGTAGATATAGGTTTTTGTAATCTGAAAATATAAAAACAGCAAGGTAACTAAGGATAAAAGTGAGCGTAGACGGTATTGCAATGATAGGAGACAAGGCCTAGGGTTCATACTTTCACTAGTGTAAGTTCTCTCAACAATAATAACATAGATAGATCATATAACAATCCCTCAACATGCAACAAAGAGTCACTCCAAAGCCACTAATAGCGGAGAACAAACGTAGAGATTATGGTAGGGTACGAAACCACCTCAAAGTTATTCTTTCGGATCGATCTATAAAAGAGTTCGTACTAGAATAACACCTTAAGAAACAAATCAACCAAAACCCTAATGTCACCTAGATACTCCATTGTCACCTCAAGTATCCGTGGGCATGATTATACGATATGCATCACACAATCTCAAATTCATCCAACCAACATAGAAGTACTTCAAAGAGTGCCCCAAAGTTTCTACAGGAGAGTCAAGAACGTGTGCCAACCCCTATGCATAAGTTCATGGGCGGAACCCGCAAGTTGGTCACCAAAACATACATCAAGAGGCACATGATATCCCATTGTCACCACAGATAAACACGTTAAGACATACATCAAGTGTTCTCATAAAAGACTCAATCCGATAAGATAACTTCAAAGGGGAAACTCAATTCATCACAAGAGAGTAGAGGGGGAGAAACATCATAAGATCCAACTACAATAGCAAAGCTCGGGATACATCAAGATCGTGCCATAGAGGTAACACGAGAGAGAACACGAGAGAGAGAGATCAAACACATAGCTACTAGTACATACCCCCAGCCCCGAGAGTGAACTACTCCCTCCTCGTCATGGACAGCGTCGGAATGATGAAGATGGCCACCGGTGATGGGTTCCCCCTCCGGCAGGGTGCCGGAACGGGCTCCCGAGAGATTTTTGGTGGCTACAGAGGCTTGCGGCGGTGGAACTCCCGATCTATCTTGTCCCTGGATGTTTTTAGGGTACGTAGGGTTATATAGGCAAAATAAGTCGGTCGGGAGGTGCTCGAGGGACCGACGAGATAGGGGGCGCGCCCTACGGGGGGGGGGGGCGCCCTCCTATCTCATGGCTGCCTCGAGGATCTACTAACGTGAAATCCAAGTCTCCAGGATCATATTCTTCCAAAAAATCACGATGCCGAAGGTTTCATTCCATTTGGACTCCGTTTGATATTCCTTTTCTTCGAAATACTGAAATAGGCAATAAAACAACAATATGGGCTGGGCCTCCGGTTAATAGGTTAGTCCCAAAAGTAATATAGAAGTGTATAATAAAGCACATAATCACTCAAAACACGTAGTAATATAGCATGAATGCTTCATAAATTATAGATACATTGGAGACGTATCAGTTACCGTCAGCACTTTGCCGGTAAACTGGTCGTCAAGCGCCGCCATGCCACTGTTGAGCGACAGCGCGCAGTGACCGAAGGCAGGACGGACCTCAGGATCTCCGGCTCGGAGATCTGCGTTGACCAGCGACATGATAGTGCGCTTGAGTACAGGGAGTAAAGGAGGGGGATTTGGGGGAACTGGAGTAGGAATCGAGATTCCAGAGGTGGGGGAGGGGCGGGAGACTAGGGATGAAAAGGTAGCATGAATTTCGAGCACGCGCCCATATGCTCTCGGCATGCAAGCGCACGAAAACACCGGTGGCACCCACGTGTCGGCCTAAGAGTTCTTATTCTTTCTTTTTTGGAGAGCCCGGCCTTTTTTTTCAGGATCTTTTGAGAGCCCAGCACAAGAGTCATAATTGACCTGTTTGGCATTGCGTTACTACTCGACCCATATTCAATGACACCTCACTGGCCCAAACAAGTGTACATCATCGAAAAGACAGTGAGCTCAAATTATATAACTTGAAAAAAGGAGATATACTCTGAACACTGGAGAATGGTGATGCCCTCATTTAGCCCACCAGTAGTTCGAAACAATAAACAGTTCGAAACAACGATATATACAACATTCAAACACTGACTAGTGACTACTACTGACATAACCAGCAAGACATGATAGTTCATAAGAAGTCTTGCTACACCACCAAAACATACCCATCTGCAGCGCTCAGACTCTCATGATCCAGACGAGAATGACACTCTAAACAGAAGCAACTATTACATAGAAAGAGTGACCTAGACGAGGATGACCAAATGACAAGGAATATGCATAACAAAAGAAAGAACTACCCATCCAGAACCAGCAGCAAAGACAACAAAGTCATTCGAAGAGATGATCCAACACCATCATAATTTGCAGCCCCGCTTCAGCGACCAGTGATCCGGAGACACCAGTACTCCACCCTTTCGATGCAACAGCCCAATTACCTATCAACCTGAAGGCTTGAACCACATCACTGCCTATCGTAATTGAGACATCCAAGGATCAAAGTTAATCTGGATGCCTTTGTCATTCTCACCTTCTTTTGGCTGCAGGCTGTATCGTTAACAATCAGGGGAGTATGCTCCCGAACTCCTAGGGCTCGCCGTGTAGACACAGTTTTCCATAGCAAACAGAGCCTCTCTGCCATCAAGGTCCTTGCCAACGGTGATCTCCTGGTTAATCGGATAATTGAGTCCGAGAAACAGAGAGTGTGAACCAAGGCTGTTTACCCGCCTCCAACTAAAAAATCCTAAAGGCCCCAACAAGCTGGTATCCTGCTCATAGACGTAACAACCACTGTCCGGATACTCACGTATTACACGGTGCTTGTATACAGTGGGGTTTTTGCAATATAACTTTTCCGGCTCATGTGTCCGAATGATCATCAGTCTTTTGCCGTCGTCTGATCGAGCGAGGAACCAGTTGTGCTTCCCTGTTTTTGGCAAAGGTGGTGTAATTACAAAGGGCAGTAACTGTAGGGACACTGCATCATATCAAAAAGGACAGGCATTGTTAATGTAAGATCAGCATTGTTCAGAGTATGAGTAGGATAATGCAAGAAACAACATTGATATGTCCCTGTTGGAACTGGGAGGAAAATACAGGGAAATGTATACTGGGTTCGAAAATATAGAAGTGCCATGCATGGTTATACTCATGTTATCTCGCAATCGATTCTTCACAGGAAACTACCATGTCATGCATGTTATGTAATCATGTTCTGTCCTCACAAACAAATTCTTCAAGGTAACTAACAGACCATGCATTGTTATATACTCGTGTTCTGTGGGCAAAATTTTTGTGAGGATATTATTCTAGCCATTGATTGCTGAAGGGCGAATATAGGTATGTACACATGGTAAGCATTGCAGGATTTCACTACTTCCAAATATAGAGTTCTCCATATGCACATTTACTTCCCTAATGTATGGTTAGATGAAACCAACAGTGTGGTGCATGTTTCTACATCATGAAAATGAGGAAACTAACATGGCCATTGATACACACTCATATTTAGTAGTAGTATATAGATTACTGTAAAATAAGGATAATATCCATATATTCCTAACCGTTTGATTATTCAGGGTACAAATTGGCTGTAATGACATGGTCACAATCGCATGAATTAACTCATTCCAAATATAGCTGATTTACGGCGTCTCTAATATATTGCCATAGTTCTACTCAAATTCTGCTCAAACAGGGATATGCCAATCATCAAAAAAAGTTCAAACAGTGTCATGGCGTCATCATTAACATGAGACGGAAACAACTTACACGCGCCGTCCCAGCAATACGTGGTGCCATCTGCTTTGTCGATCGCGTAGATGATGCCATTGTGTTCAATAGCATCACAGAAGTGTGTATCAGCTTTGACGATGATCCACTGCGAGCCGAGTTGTCTCCAGCTAAAAAAGGCACCGGCGTAAAGATAGGCGAGTCCGCGGTCGAACAAGGCAATTAGCTTGAAGTCTGCGTAATTCGCATGTCGTGTGGGTACTTGGCAGATTACAATCTTCTGCAAAACAAGGTCCGTCCAACTGACGTAGTAATCTAGATGACTTGGACCGCGATGGTAATACTCTATATAATCCAACGGAGGAAGGATAATCTCATGGGAGGTCTGGAAGTTCACGAGCACCAACTTTTTACCGTCTTCTCTGAAGGCAGCCATCCAGTGGGAGTTCATGCCGACCCAGTACATACCTGCCAAGAAGTTTCGGGCGATGGTGATCGGATCGATGTCGAGGGAAATGATGTACGGCGACACACTACATACCTGCAAAGAAGTTTCGGCTAATGGAGATCGGATTGAAGTCGAGGGGCATCATGCACGCCTCCGTATCATGGTGAGCCAATCTCGCAAGACCAGATAGCAGCAAGCAGGGTGTCTTGAAAAGCTTAGGCCTCGCTTCGACGATGGCCGTGTGCATGTCCCTCGAGCATGCAGCCAGCCGCAGGGTGGTCAACATATCCATACACGAACAACAGAGGTCGAGGATGTCACTGGGGAGATTGCTCCAATCGCGGCTCATATGGATGCTGCGCGGTTCGCGTTCGGCCATGGTGGAGTTTGGAAGGGGGCTTGATTTACGGGGGAGAAGGATGTCGGTGCTGGAGCGGCTAGCGAGGGAATAGTGGTACTGGGGGAGGCGAGTGAGGCGACGGTACACGGGGGCACAGTGAGATGGAGACGGAGACGGAGACGGAGAAGGAGATGGAGATGGAGTGGTGCTATGGGAGCGGAGAGGGAGACGAGGCAAGGCGCCAATGTGCTGTACAGCGGCGGTGACAGACTGCACAGTGCACAGGGTGAGGCTGACTTTGGTAACCCGAACACGCTGCCTCGCCTGGACTAGTGTCAGGCGCAGGGTGTTGTCACTTCACTGTGAGGACCGGATGAATAGTATTTTGACCATCAAGTGTACCACAGTTGTACTACTACTACTACTACTACTAGTAGTAGGAACATGAGTACTCCAGTATTGTATAGCGGAAATAGGTCTCCCGTGCTAGCATGCCTGTTCACTTCATCGTTCAGGTATCATCCATATTGCGAGCAGAACCAAATTCTCGTGCATGCCCAATCAACGCCCTGCCGCGATGCATGCAGTGGTCGTTCTGGTGCATCAAGGACGGCATGCAGATCGTTCCACACTTGAGAAGAGGAAAAATGGAAAGGTAGAACGCGGCAGCAGAGGAAGAGAACGCTGGCTAACGAGGCTGGGAGGGGATCGAGCAGGAAGTTAATGCTCCACGCCTAAAGGTTTTGGGAAAACCTGATTTTCATAAGGTGACTTATACTCACCTAAACGGAGGGAGTATTCCTTAACCAGAGAATGTTGTGTCTCCCACTCACGGGCTCAAAAAAAAGCTACGACACATTTTTTTATCTGTTTGCATAGGTCCCACCTATCAGGAAGGATGGGCACGTACACGAACAGGTACGACTCCTCAGTCTACCCGCATAGCCTTTTCGTTTAGTCTACCTAGCCGTCTAATCAACTGCCTGCATGCCACTTCTCCCATTTACTTCTCCATCGGGAACCGATTCGCCTCGGCTTCTTCACCTCCCCTTTGTCTTCATTTGCATCCAAACCCCACTGTGTTCACATTGTTTTAACCTCTTTAAATAATCATCTACTACTTCAGTTAGACTAGCCATCTAATCCTAATCCTCCAAACCATAGCCCTCCGTTCCAGCGGTTCCAAATGGCGAAAGAGATCGAGATGCAGGTTTTTAGCGTCCAACATGTCCTCGTCGAAGGCTCGATGCGCATAGTTGCCACCGTCACCGTCCACCCAAGGGTTGTTCAATAGTGGATCAACAATGTACCCAACTCCCTCAAAAAGGTAGAGACGGGGGTCATCGGTCTTGACGCAAAGTACACGGAGCGTGCCCCTGAGAAGATCCAGCGAGCCGCCGTCCTTCAGCTGTGCCTCGAAGATTATGTTTTGGTGTACCACATCATACACCCGCCCTCCATACCAGCTGAGCTTCACGATTTCTTGTCTCGGGAGGACGTATACTTCTGTGGGGCAGCCATCAAAGGGGACAAATAGAAGCTGGAGCCGTACAACCTTGATTTGAAAAGCATCGCTGACCTACAAACCAGAATCAAAATTCCTATAGAAGTATGTGCTAAATAGACACCATCCCTATTGGACGTAGCAAATTTTGTGCTCGGTACAAATCTTCAGAAGGGTGACGAGACGGTGGCATTAAGGTCATCTGGATGTGAGAATTATCCCTTGACGTACGAGCGAATAAAATATGCTGCCCTCGATGCCCGTGTGAGTTTCGAGATAGCTGCAAGGTCCAAAGAGCTTGTTGCAAAGCCGTCTCCCACAGAGAATGAGAACAACAAGAAGAAGAAAACGCTGCACCAGCAGGAGGGCATTATGGATGGATGAACTATTTCCTCTCTTGTAAAAAAAAATATTCCCTCTCGGTGTATATTGATATAGATGGACTATTTCGATGGTGTGCATGTCTTTGGAAAAGAGTTGTAGCATGGGTCTGCTTGACTATAAGGAACTATTTATCCGCATATATAGCTTTCTCTGCTACTCCTTCCAGTGATCGGTATGCAGTGCATGTGTCTGTAGACATGACAGCTTATCCATGGAAGTTCAACTACGGCGACCATCACGTTTCATCTCGCGATTCCCACGACGCCTCTCCAACCCACGGCACCACGCCCCCGACGTGCGCCTCACCCCTCTTGGCCGCACCGCCCCTCTGCCTTTGTGTGCATGACATGTGGGCCACCTAAAATGCGGCGAGCATCAAGTTTCTACCACAGCCACCCGCGATTCCCACGACGCTGCTCGAACCCATGAAACCACATGTCCCCCGACCTGCGGCTCACCCCTCTTGGCCCCACTGCCCTTCTGCCTTCGGGAGCATTACATGTGTACCAGTCACCTATCGGGTCCACATGTTATTGACTAAAAGGTAGGTGTAGTAAGGAGGTGAAGCTCAGTCCCGACGGCCCTGAGAGGGAAATGTAACTTCTGCGCCAGGGCTTGTGGTGCTCCCGCAGCATGAACTCGTGCCAAACTTGAGATTTGTTTCTTTACTATACATGCACGCAACGATTTAATGGACATTGTAATCTCAACGTGTGATGGGGAGCTCCAAATTTGAATTTGAAACTTATAGAACGAAAAGATTCAAAACAAATAAACTGGGAGAGAGGGAGTATATCGTAGGATGTGTCCCATACAAAATAAGTCCCCTGGTTTGTCACCGCGAAGATGCGGTTAGAAAGGAGCACAACGTCTTCCTACTCGTACGGCAACAAATCGGCCGCAGACAGCATGGTCCGCCTTTGACCGCCATGTGCAAGGTTCGTGCTATCTTTTATTCAATCTCACCGTGGTTCCATCGTACCAATTCATGCGGTGGCCCGTTGCATGGCTGATCCCAATGTTGGACAAAGGTTCTACGGGAACGGTGTCACCGTTGTAAATGTTGTGCAAATTGATGTTGGTACCCTCCCGTACATATGCAAGCCAATCTCCACTCGCACCGAGCCTAGCCTGTGAAACAGTGGGCAGGGGGAGAATTAGGAAATGGACACGGAAGTAGTCTTTAGAATGCATTTACTACGTGATCAAACTCATCTTACCTGCTCATCGGAGGAAATCCGAGTGCCCCTCAACGTCGGCATCTCAAGGGGCGTCAACTTGCAACTACGGCCACGCCGCGCTGGAGAGACCCCCAAGGAAACATCCTCGTGCGTTCCACGGAACATCAAGATGCATTTGTATGAGTAGTTTATCTTGTGAGAGAAAAGGATGAACGAGGGAAGGCCTCTAGAGATAGAGATGGACACTACTACTACCAATGTGCTGGCCCGTGCGTTGCAATGGATCCAAACTAGTAGAATAATACTTGTTCACGTGCTTGAAATATAAACACTCTAGTTTTGATATACATGTGTCAGCAGACATGACAACTTGTCCATGGAAGTTGAACCACGACGACCATCACGTTTCTTGTTTCTACCACTGCCACACCCACACGCGATTCCCACGACGCCGCTCCAACCCACGGCACGACGTCCCCCGACGTGGACATGGATCCTCTAATGTGGCTATCACTACCTTGCCCTGACTTTCCTTCGCTGACAGGTGGGACCCATGCTTATGGGTCCCACATGTTAGTGACAGAATGGTAGGATTCTTCGTGCCCCTCATCCCTCTTGGCCCACCGCTCCTCTGCCTTTGTGTGCATGACATGCGGGCCAGCTGAACTACGGCGACCATCAACTTTCTACCACAGACACACCCGATTGGACGTGGTTTTCCTGCTCCGCTGCTATGCTTCGATCCGTACTCCTGCGCCATCGAATTTTCATCCACCGGCTGTGACACATTTCGTCCCGGGCATCAATCCTCAGCTGGAGTACTTATGTACTATAGGTAGTACCCGCCAGAGTGGCCATCTACGCCTCGTAACGCCCCGACGCCCAGCTGTGGTACCCTCGCCACGGCCACGCCACCACCGGTCGATTCATCTTGAACGAGTGAGTCGCGTACCACGCCACCACCATGAGAATGACATGTGGGCCAGCCACGCCACCACGCTTATGGGTCCCACATGTCATTGACTCATAGGCCGGACACTAAGCCACTAAAGTTTGGTCCCGTGGGCCCCGATAGGAAGATGTAACTCCTGCGGCAGGCCTTGTGGTGCTCCTGCAGTACGAGCTCGTGCCAAAACTGGAATTTGTTTCTTACTACTAGTAGTACTAGTAGTAAGGTACACGTGCATTGCACGCATGAGATTCTGGTGTTTTGTGCATTATGCTTCTACATGTGGAGTTTTCTGGATTCTAACATGTGGCAAAATTTGGTGGAATGTAAGGTTAGGCAAGTTTGATTAACTTAGGTGAGTGTTTGGTTCAAGCCACACCTTAGGCAAGCCACACTAGCCCCACATGACATACACACACAAAATGTGGCAAGATTCCCTTAGGCTTGCCAACTTGTGGCAAAATTTGGTGGAATGTAAGGTTAGGCAAGTTTGATTAACTTAGGTGAGTGTTTGGTTCAAGCCACACCTTAGGCAAGCCACACTGGCCCCACATGACATATACACAAAAAATGTGGCAAGATTCCCTTAGGCTTGCCAACTTGTGGCTCTCATTTTGAAGAACTTATTAATAACTTTGCCTAAGCTTAGTTGTGGCAAAGTTAGTCATGAATTAAGTTCAACCATGGAGTCTTCTAGATTATACATGTGGCAGAATCTTGTGGATGATATCCAATGGCCAGTAGTGCTCGGATTTGCCATCTTTGTACCGTCAGATTGGCTTCATCCAATGACCAACTTTCAAAGTTTTTCAGACACTATATAGGGAGTATAGATATAGATGTGCCGGTCCGTTGCAATGGATCCAAAGTATATCTATTTAGTGGAGTGCACTCTAAACACATTATCTATTTATTTTTCTCTAACCTTCCGTAGCCATGCAACCAAGCCACATAAGCTTCATGGGTGCCCCCCACATCATATTATTCATACTACGTTGATTGAAAAAAAGATAAATCACCCAAAACAAGATCTTCCCGTTTTTTGTTCCTACGATGTTGTGCCGTGCACGTATCTACTAGTTGTATAGTGGTAGTACTAGTAATATAATAGTATTAGGAGTACAAACTTGGTAGTAGTAGGAGTAGTACTAGTACGGAATGCTCCTACTCTATCAACGAGCCCCGTCTGACACAAAATTTCTTGGCTTCCGTGCTACAGCTAGATCTTCCCCTTGTTTCTGTTTTCCAACCCGGCGGCGGGCGGGGTGTCGGTTTGCTCAACGGGCGGTCCCACATGAAAGTGAAAATGCTAGGCACAGGGGCGGAGCTACGTGAGGGCCAACACGTGCCCTGGCCCGCCCAACCTAGCAGGATTTTCGTAGTTGTACATCCAGTTTTGAGGCATGGAACGTCAACGCAAGGGTAATTTCTATAGCCTGGCTAGACTGGCACGCCCAACGTTTTGCTTCAAGCTCCGCCACTGCTAGGCAACACGCCTTCCCTAAGCTATGTGTCGTGCGGACGGGCCGTGTTGTACTCCCGATTCCCGGGCGTGTGGGGGTGCGACGCGAACGTGGCAGGCCTTTTCCTTTTACTAGCAATGTGCCCGTGCGTTGCGACGGATCCAAAGTAGTAGAATAGTAGTATTTGTTCACAAACTTGAAAGAAATCACTATTGTTTTGATATACTCCTAATATATTACTCCCTCCGTACCTAAATATTTGTCTTTTTTGAGATTTCAAATGGACTATCACATACGGATTATATAGACATATTCTAGTGTTTCTAGCAAGATGCCCGCGCGTTGCACGAAGTTGATGGAAAAGGTAAGCACAACTTATAAATTGACGGATGGAGTACTAGTTACAGTGATGCATATAATTAAGCAAAGGGATCGCACATGTCGGTATTGACTGGAACGAGAATGCAACAGCACAATAAGAATTAAGGCCACGATGATGCGATCGCAGTGGTGGTTACAGAAGGCAAGAAGAAAGATGGATCCACGAACGTACGACCTCCTCCTCCTCAACTTAGTGCGCCGGGCCACCGACCGGCGGCTAAGGAGCGGCGGCTTTTGTGGCGAGGTCGAGGTGCTTCTCAACAAAGGCATCCAAGGCTTCCAGCCGGTTGAGGAAGGCCAACGTCGTAGCGTCCTCACTGGCCTTGTAGATACCTATGTACACGATTTGCTCGTACGCGTGGATGTGTAGGTCGACGAATTCTTGCAGGGCGAGGCGCCTCGCGGCGAGCGCGACCTCCAGGTGGACATTCTTCGTGGCGTCGGCGGGCAGTCGCAGGGCCACCAGTGCTTGAAAGAGGTTCCGGCCATGGAGGCCGATTAGGGTGGCAGGCAATGAGGAGCCCGGGCGCGCGGGCTGGAGGAGTACGGCGATGTCGTCCGCGAGCTTCTTGAGGACGGTGAACTTGTTGCTGGTGGCAACGATCATCTGGTCCAACTGAGAGTCGTAGTTGGCGTCGACGGCGGCCATCCACCAGCTGGTCACCAACACCGTCTCGAGACGATCCTCGGCGCCATGCCGCAGGCCGGCATCGTGGACCATCTGGCGCAGCCGCTGGCCGCTCACGCGCATCGCCGCCATGGGTCTGGAGAGAGCTCTTTTGCGCTTAGTGTAGGTGCTTAGGCAAGTGCTTAGGTGCGTACGATGTGGTAGATGCATTGGAATGGAGGAGGGGCGCCTTTATATGAGGGCAATGAGGGCAAACTGCGTTGCATTCACATTGTGCAGCCTCTTTTGCCGGACCTCCTCCCATTACTTCCCTCATGCATTAATTGAAGGAGGATGCATTGGCTGTTCAACATATCGGGAACCGCTACTCCCTCCCTCGTCTGCATTAAAGGAGTATCAGGAACTGCGCCGCCCGCTATCAAATCGAATACTCCCTCCGTCTAGGTGAGTATTATAAGTCATCTTACGAAAACCAAATACTAGTAAGACTAGCCACAGTGGGAGTAGCTTCAGCAGTAACATCGAGTCCAACTCAGCAAATTTTCTTATGTGGCAGTGAGTTAATGAGGAGAGAGGTAGTTATAATAACTTAGCTAGTTACTGTAACATCACATGTCCCAATGCAATATGAGTCTATAACCTAATAAATGAAGCTTTGCATGTTACCACACTTATGTTACTACTACCTCTGTCCGGGTTTATTGGTCCCCATGTATTTCGCGCCAAATTTTGACCATAGATTAAACTAAGAAAATGTTCACGCATGTCACCAAACATTATATTTTTCAAAACTATGTTCAAATACGAATCCAATGAGATAATTTTTCTTGACATGCATTAACATTTTGTTAGTTAAATCTTTAGTCAAAATTTGGCACAAACTATAAAAGGGACCTATAAACCAGGACGGAGGTAGTACCCACTATGAAGGTAGTAACATAGTCTAGGGATATGTGTATGTTACTAGTGTATGTTACTCACCATTGTGGCTAGTCTAAACACATAGGCGTGGTGCATTAACTCTCACGTTGTTTCTTATTTTTTGACATAAATAGAGGAATCAACCAAGAAGAGATGTGGGGCTTGTATGCTTTTAATGACTTGAGACTATCAAACATGACATGCAGTGGTCAGTTCGTTGCACAAGAACAAATACAACCCACGTCAGCACACACGCATCTTATAGCATCACATCCAATGGCTATAAAAGATGAATGAGACCAAATTATATCTCATCTAGATGAGTTCTAGCAAAACTGTATTAATAATACTTAGTACTCCTGCGCCATGTATCATATAAGTATCATGTAGTACTTTATTTATTGCCATGTATGACACATAGTTCACGAGCGCTCTCTATATGTACCACCTTTTTTTTAATTTCAAGTTTTGCTCCATGGCGCAATCCATCGATACTACTACTGTACAAAAGTGGAGTATATACATTTTTTAAAAGGCTAGAGGGCGGGGCAGTCTAGCTCGGTCGGTTTCACGAGAGGCGAGGGCCTTTGTGATTTGACGGCTCATTAATGCTGTCAAATCGAATAGTACTGCGCCGCCCGCTGCACGCCCGGCGCCTCCATTAAACCCCTCCGTTAAACCCGCATGCAAACCGAGAATCCTACTCCGGCCACACGTCCGTTCATGAGCGGGCCGGAATTAAACGCAACACCGGCCGAGCTCCTCCCGTCCGCCCTCAGTTTAAACGAGGCCAGACGCCGGCCAAGCTCCTACCGTCCGCCCTCTATTTACACGAGGCCAGACAGACAGCGGGCAAGAATCGCACCCCTCCGCCGCTCCCCCATCTCCTCCTTCACCATTTTCTCCACCCTTCCGATGGCTTCCGATGAGCCGTTCTCCGGCATATTACCCGGCTGGGTGGCCCGCCGAGCCCTCCGGATACGGGCGAGGCCGCTCGGTGCTTCACCAACCTCGCTTGGCCCGACGGAGCCAGTTGCCGCCCCAAGCAGGCGCGTGGTTCAGCAACTCGCCGCTCCAGTTCAGCTCGATGAGGAGTGGCGAGTTGCTCCACGCCGGCACGGCGGCGAGCACGCCGGTACGGGCGCCGTCGCTGCCGCGTCGTACCGCGCCACCAGTGTCTGCGGTGGCCGCGCCTCCCGTGTCTGTGGGCGCGCCTCCCGTGCCTGCGGCAGCGCCATGCAGGCAGAGACAGAAGCCGGGTGCATGGAGAGCGACCAGTCGGTGGCCAGCTTCTCCCTGTCCGCCGCCATCATCGAGGAGAAGTAGAACACGGGAGGCCGCCGCCACTTGGGACCCATGAAGGCCACCGCCGAGGCGACGACCGCGGATTCAGGTGGTTTCTTTGCTGCTTCGTCTCTTCCGAGGACCTTCGTCGACCCCGCAAGTGTCTGACGGACATGAGGAAGACAAAGGGATCCGCGGGCGGCCATTTAGAACTAAAATAAGTCTAGATATATCCATTTCTAGGACAAGTATTTCCGGACGGAGGGAGTATTAATTATACAAGAGAGCCGGATTGGCACCTCTTAGTTCATGTAAATGTAATGAAATCCATCATGTTTATATGAAGATCCGGCTTTTTTATACGAAATCCTTCATGCTTATATGAAATCAGTCCGTGTTTGCACGAATTTCATCTGGTTGGTTAGAGTTGTAAAAATGTATGCCGCTGGCGTTTGATGTCGTCCTCCGCGGAAGGAAGCGGGAGGAAATTTGCCGGCTGCCGTTGGAGATGCTCTTTATGCTGGAAATAATAGAGTGACATCCAATCCATTTGAGTTAATTGCCTGTATGATTGTCCCTCTATAAAAAGTTAATTGCATGTACAGTGTACACGTGACTTGCAGGGTGGCTACAGCTTCGTACAGAAAGTTAAAAAGAAACAAGTCCATCCTTAATATTCTAAGTACTCTGTGGGTTCCACTGTCAGTACAGTAGCGAAAGAAGTATATATTAAATAAGTAGAGTAATATATAATATACAAATCTAAAGTTAAAAGACAGAATTCGAACTCATGTCATCGCGTTGCGAGCATCCGGCGCTAACCAGCCCAGCACATTTTTGTTGTAGACCATGCTGGAGATATATCTCCATGTCTACTCTTATATATACTCCATTCGTTCCTAAATATTTGTCTTTTTCAGATTTCAAATGGACTACCACATACGGATGTGTATGTAGACATATTTTAGAGTGTAGATTCACTCATTTTGCTACGTATGTCTTTTCAGGAAGGGGTCAGATTTGTCCTTGATTTATTTATGAGGTATCCAGATGGCACTGCACCGCCAAGAAAAGAGGGTAACATCAAAATTATGGACTACTTTTTTGAGTATGTTGGTAAGGTCCGGTCATAGTCACTTGTTGAAATCTCTAAAAAGACAAATACTCCCTCCGTCCGGAAATACTTGTCATCAAAATGGATAAAAGGAAATGTATCTAGACGTATTTTAGTTTTAGATACATCTATTTTTATCCATTTTGATGACAAGTATTTTCGGACGGAGGGAGTAGAAAACAGAGTTGGTGATGATGGTGTGCGTGCCATCCTGCAATATAGGCCGTCGGATTTATATCTAACGGATAGGAAAGAAACTATGGCAATTTTGCAAAAATATACCCACACGCCTCTCCACATTCGCAAATAAGGCCTTCCCTCGTTCAGACTTTTCTCTCACAAGATAAACTACTCATACAAATGCATCTTGATGTTCCGTGCAACGCACAGGCAGCTAGCTAGATTCTTTTAAATAGTTGCTGCGATAATTGGGTTGAAGTGATATATTTTATGTCTGCCCCGAATGATTTCAGATTCACTAGTAGTAACAAAGAAAAGGTTGCCTTGTTAATTAACAGAAAACAGGGTGAAAACTATCACATGAGGCCGGTAAAAACAAGGCACACTGGGTTCAGGGTCATCGTCACTACTGTTGTGCGCGCGCGAGAAGTCTACATATTGAGGGGGCTACCGAGCGAGGCACCAAGACACAATGTTTGAGAGAGAAACCAATTGACAGATTATGATCAGATCGAGTTGTCACCCTTCTGCTGTCATTGTTGGGGGGGGAGGGAGAGAAAGACGTATCGAGAGTGTGCGCGGTAGGCACAGAGGCACAACTAGCGAGTGTGTGTGTGTGTGTGTGTTTGAAAGAGGAGTCGATAGATTATTATCAAGATCGATGTGCCACCCTACTCCTTCAGTGCCGGGTAGTGTGTGTGTGTGTGTATGTTTGAGAGAGAATCCAGTCGATAGATTAGTATCAAGATCGAGGTGTCACCCTACTCCTTCGGTGCCGGGTAGTGTGTGTGTGTGTATGTTTGAGAGAGAAGCCAGTCGATAGATTAGTATCAAGATCGAGGTGTCACCCTACTCCTTCGGTGTTGGGAAGTGTGGGTGTGTGTGGGGGGAGGGGGCAGTGACACTCACATATCTCTACTCTTATAAAAAACAGAGTTGGTGATGATGGTGTTCCTGCCATCCTGCAATATAGGCCATCCGATTTATATCCGACGGACATGAAGGAAAATATGGCAATTTTGCAAAAAGATACCCACACCCCTCTCCGCATTTGCAAATAAGGCATTCCCTCGTTCATCCTTTTCTCCCACAAGATAAACTTCTCATACAAATGCATCTTGATGTTCCGTGCAACGCACATGGGCATCTTGCTAGTAGGGAGAAGGAGTTTGTGTGACACATATCTAGCTATATTAAGGGATAGGTAGATAGCATATGTGTGAGAGACATTATTATACTTTGAGACATTAGTGGCTGTGGGTGGGCGGAATTAAAGGGGTGGGCGTGTTAGACATAGAGAGCGTGTGTGTTTCTGTGTGAGAGACTTGTAGGACGGGGTAGAAAGACGAATTTAACCCTGACGGAGGGAGAGAAATACACGAAGTGCGCGTGTGTGATTCCGATGCCCACAGGGAAATGAGATATGTATGCGTGTGAGAGAGATTGCACAATTCATTCACGTATCACTATCTAGCGATCGTGGACGTGCATCGCTTGAACATAAGTCAATATCTACTTCGTATCGTGGCCAAAGGTACAATATCGATTCAACGCTATAAAGATTGGACACTCACATATCACATTTTTTCTATTTAAATAAACCTTTTTCAGTTGTGCATGCCAAAGTTACAGTGATGTTTCTTCAAACAACCAATGTAGCTATCATGCACATGCACCATTGTTACTCTTGCATTCAAATTCATTAGTCTTGGATGATTTAAGTTTCTATTTTGAAGTAATATATGTAATATTCATATATGAATTCAACGGGTACGCAATTTATGAAATGGAGGCTATGTAATCATATGAGGTAACACTTTTAAGTAGCTAACTACAATATCCATTTCTTTTTGTGCGCCTCTACACTAACACGTCAATGCATTATGTTTAAAGTAAATAACCAATGGCACTAAATTATCTATTTACACGAGAAATACATAGGCTGAGCGTTTGATCCCTTTTTTGTGAACGCGCCACTACACCCGTACGATTGGCCGCGCCCGTGTGAACGTCCAAGTTATCGGCGCATCATCCCGAGTTATTGTCTTTTTTTCTGGGGTGGACTTCACACCAGTTATTAACTGCTGACGCGTGCCCCGTGTACACAGTCTAGCATGACCTTCCCGCTAGCACGGTCCAAAATTAGTTGAAACTGGATACGAACGATCCCGCGGGCGGCAAAATCTCCCGCCTCCTTCTAAAATTTCCGCCACCTTAGTCTTTAGCATGCGAAATCCCCCTTTTGTCCTTGGTGCACGGAGACCAACAGTTACAATACCGCCCTCATCTACATGATAGGTCGGGGCTGCTTTGGTAACTTCCGGTTCCCCCCACTACACGGCACCCCCATTTCCTCTCCCCCTCCCGCAAAAACGACTAACTCCACAGCACCAGAGCATCTTACATCACGCCGTCCGTACTTCATCGCCCTTTCTCCCCTCCCCTCTCGAAACCCTAGACTGCTCATCCACCGGCGTACCATAGCCCATTCACTGCCAGCGGCGTCCACCTCGCCGGATCTGCTTCTGCGGCCGCATCTACCCCTCCCACCTCCCCTAGAAACAAGTAGACTGCTCATCCACCACTGTACCACAGCCCATTCAGTGCCGGCCTTGTCCACGGCGCCGGATCTGCTTCGCCGGTACTCTCGTCAACCGCCGCGCATCTGCAGCGGCTCATTCGTACTCCCCACCGGAGACGCTTCGTCCACACCCCCCGGAGCCGCCCCACCGACGCCCCCGTCGACGGCCTCTGATCCTCTTCGCCGACACCTTCCTCAACCCTACCGGAGCCGCTTCGCCGACACCTTCCTCAACCCTACCGGAGCCGCTTCGCCGACACCAGCGTCAACCCTACCGGAGTAGCTTCGCCTATACCATTCTCAACCCTACCGGGGCCGCTTTGCCAACTCACAAGTCCACGGCCTCAGATCCGCTTCCTCGCACCCTCATCCAACCTACCGGAGCAGCTTCTGACGCCCCGTCCACGGCCGTAGATCCGCATCGTCGACACCACCCTTAACCCAACCACCGGAGCAGCTTCTGACGCCCCGTCCACGGCCGCAGATCCGCATCGTCGACACCATCCTTAACCCAACCACCGGAGCAGCTTCTGACGCCCCGTCCATGGCCGTAGATCCGCGTCGTCGACACCATCCTTAACCCAACCACCGGAGCAGCTTCACCTACGCCCTCGTCCACGGCCACAGATCCGCTTCGCCCACACCGTAGTCCACCCTACCGAGCCGCTCCACAAACACCCTACTCGACGGTTCTAGATCTCCTTACCGGACCCCGACAGCCAGCGCAGCGTCATCACCCTCGACGTTTCTAACCTGATTCCCACCGTCTGGAGAGATGCCAAGCACCCGCCACGGCCTAGGTACTTGTCACCTTTAAACCCGTCCAGCATCACCTGCCCGATGTACTTCAAATATACTAACCGGTCGCTGTTACCTGTTATGCAGCTGGCAAAAACTACAAGGACGATGTTTCTTCTGGATCTAACAGCTTGGCCAACCAAGATCCTGGACTGAGGCATTGCTATGATCTTGTAAGCGCGTCTCTCTCTCTCTTGTATTGTTCTGTGCCTGCCAGCGTGCTTTGCTAGGATTTTCGACCAGTAATCCCTTTGTGCAGACAATGATTTCTACTACTGGCTGCTAAATTAGATATGTAGATGTCATACATGATACTACCTCGTACCTCCGTTCCTAAATATAAGTCTTTCTAGAGATTCCACTATAGGCTACATACGGAGCAAAATGAGTGAATCTACACTCGAAAATGCATCTATATACATCTGTATGTGGTCCATACTGGAATCTCTACAAAGACATATATTTAGGAACAGGGGCAGTACATTACACAAAATCGTAGGTGGCATGTAGGAATTCCAGTGCACTACATTAGGCTCCCTTAGAGTGCCTGCCAGTCCAGCATACAGAGTCATGGCTAGTTTATGGTACGCACACAATCGTTAATTGGTGGTTTAAATATGCGCAAGGGATATGCAATGTAGTATCATGTAGAGATGTCTGAAATTAGCCGTGTCAACTTGCAGATAGGGTTACACAATGAAAAAGTACAAGATGTATGTGGCAATTTCATGGAACATCGCAAAAAAAGGAGAGGCAGCGGTGAGCCTATACAGTGTGCTATGGTACGTCACTCCTCCATTGCAATCATCGTGACATGTTATTTGTATGCCAGTTCTATTAGCCAAGTTTCTTAGGGACAGTTATTACGAGTTATCCTAAGAAAATAAGCACCTGTGAATATAAGCTCCATGTAATACGCCAACCAGTTCTTTTCATTGCGTTTTCAGCTTATCTTTGGTATGATCAGTGGAAAGTCTAGATTGCATTATATATATTTTTCATTTTGCTGCACATATGGAAATTAATTTGACTTGCAAACATCACAAATTGAACCCAGTGCAGTAATTAATATGATAGGAAAACAGACCATCACTATTTGCTCAAAATGCAAATACAAAGATACCATCTACTTGGCACAATCTACTTTGGTCAATGTTTTCCATAGAGATCCCATTGCCTAATTTAAACGAAGAACGCATGACCCACATTTAAATGAAGAACAATTATTTGTTGAAATTCGATGGTCCAAGTGGCTGGTTATTATCATATAGCAGCACCACCTGAAAGCATCATATAGCAGCAGCAGCAGCTCATAGCAACTCATCATACAGCAGCAGCAGTCTGCAATTCATCATATACCAGCAGCAGCTCATAGCAATTCATCATATAGCAGCAGCAGGAGCAGCTCATAGCAATTCATCATATAGCAGCAGCAGGAGCAGCTTGTAGCAACTCATCATATAGCAGCAGCAGCAGCTCATAGCAATTCATCATATAGCAGCAGCAGCAGCTCATAGCAACTCATCATACAGCAGCAGCAGCTCATAGCAATTCATCATATAGCAGCAGCAGGAGCAGCTCATAGCAATGCATCATATAGCAGCAGCAGAAGCAGCTCATAGCAATTCATCGTATAGTGGATCAGAATGAAAATTTGGCAAAAAATCAGAGGAGATCCTCACCTTGTTGGATGAGCTCATCCTTCAACAGCACCTCAAGGCCATGGCCTGGGAGGAGGGGAGGGGGAACAAGGTGCCTTCTGCCGCAGTGTGGCATCAGCCGTAGTTGTGCAGCGCCCGCCGGAGTAGTGCGTTGGACGAACCACAGTGGAGCAGCTGCTGGAGACCATGAGAATGAGGGGCGGCGCCAGAGGGAGGAGCAGCCAGGGAGATTTGCCCCTACCCGCCGGCCATGTAGCCTAGCTGGACATAGCATCGTCGAGGACCAGGCCAGATGGGACCAGTGGCGACGGCTCGCTGGAGGAACCCTAGTGCTGCAGGCAGGGGATCGAGGTAGAGGGAAAGGGGAGAGGAGATGCAAGCGGGCAGGGCAATGAATGCTTGCGTGTTTGTTTTTACTTGAGGGTCAGGTGTGACACAGGCGTCAGCAGTTGCATTTTGAGTGTAATATAGGCAGACAACAGAGTCATTTCACTATTCCCCTTCCCTTCAATTTTTAGTGAGGTTCTACCCGAAACACCCCCCTCCAAAGCGAAATTAGTTAAGCCCAAGCCCATAACTCAAAAATGACTTCTTTACATCTTTTATGGCTTATTTTGACAATATACCCTGAAAAGGCGGAATCGAACTGGCCCTTAACCTGCAATTCAATTGTGCGTGCAATGATGAATCACTCCTGCCTGCTATCTGTACATTTAGGCATCATCATACATGGCATAACCTAATACATGTGCATTCCATTGTAGAATCTGGAATATGCAATGTTTATGTTAGTTCATACGTTGCACATGATGTTTAAATGCCCCTTAAATCTGGTCAGTCAAGTGATGGTCTTTAAGCCTCCTTCTTTGCTTCTTTTCTTGATATGTAAGATTTGCTCACACATCTGTTCAATTGCTTGTTTGCATCAGCCAGCCATACTAGGACTGTTTGCTTTGATTACTTGTTGTTCTTGACCTAACACTCTAACAGAGCTTGTCAACGATTTAAACACTAAGGGCTGCTGTAGTGGGGCCTTGTCTAACTCATAGGTGAATAAAGGTTTGGCTGTACACTACAGTAGGCTCTCCAAGAGTACCTGGAGATCCAGTTCGAAGGTATGCCTAGTTTTTACATAGTGCAGACATAGTAAATGCTCATTTCATTGTGTGCAAGTGCAAGAGATGCGGCATGTTTCATTATGTGGTGTTGTTTTGTTATAATCTCATCCTTTTGTGTTCACAGACTGGAAAGTATGCATATTTATCTTCCAAGGAGACGAGTAACTAGTTTGTGTCACCTTGCAGAGGGGGTGCAATGAAGATAAGATTGAGGATTTCCAAGTACAAGATGTTAGGAAGGAGCCTTGCAAGAGAAGTAGGAGCTGCGCTGAGCCTCTTCAACCTGCTAAGGTAAGTCACTGTATGCAACTCAACAGTTCAATTCCTTGTTTGTTTCAGGCATAGTTAATTTTCTCTTTTCAATTGCTTTATTTGTCCTCACTTAATGAGATGCCCAAATAATTATGCCTGATGTTCGGTACTTGTATCACTATTAGTTGACATAATTAAAGGCCTTACCATTTAATTACTCTGCCGAAGTGTGCCTGAAGCTTTGAAGTCTATTAACCAACTATTATTGCATGAGGCTCACAATCTAGTTTATACTATGCTAATGATTGCATAGTTTTGCCTGCTGTAGTATGTTTGTATGAAACCCTCTGCTGTTCATTATGCTCCCTAAGACTTTAATTGAGGTACAGAATGGCCAACTGCTTGCTTACTTATACGCAACGTGCTGTCTAAATTTGTAACTTGTCTGTGTTTTCGATTGGGCCCCAACATCATGCTCCTCTGGTGAGCTAAGAGGGATTTCTGTATGCAGGCTGCACAGACTATCTTTTTTATAATTTTTAAAATATCACCTGCTTATGCTTCATGACGTGTAACATTTTTTTGTGAAAGTGACGTGTAACATTATTGTTAGTCCTGTTTTGCCATGTAGTACAAAATAGTGTCTTGTTCGCTTCACTGTTGTAACTATATTTTTGCCCTAGTCATGTGTACTTACAGAAACATTTCAGGATGAAGTGACATCAACACAAAAATCTGCGAGCAGTGCGGCATGGCCGTTACCGAATGATTATGGATTGGAATTGGAATGTGCTGATGTTCTCGAGCATCAACTAGAGGTGGCAAGACAACGTGTACATGATTGTCAACGTATAATCAACAAGTTGAGACTGGACATGCAGGTATTAGATGCAGGAGTCAAAAAAATGAAACAAGACACCGAGGTAACCATGAAGGAATTGGAGATTTTGCAGACTGAAATTTGTGCTATCTGAATCCGGCCAATCCTATTTTCTGAAGAGATTATAGTTCAAATGGAGTTAAGTTGATGCGCGTCCATGATGTATGAGCCGTATTTGCCCAGTGTATGTAATTTGCTGTTTGTGTATGCTTTATTATCACCTGTGCCGTACCATAATGCCCAGTGGGTATAATCGGCTGTAATTTCTTTATTGTATAGTGTAGGATTATTCTACCTTTCTATGCCTTGATCTCTTTGTTGTATAGTGTATGCTTTTTAGAGGTGATAGTATTGAGTAGGATAATTCTTTGAATATGCTATATCGTTCAAACGGGGGCCAACTCGCCCGACCATGGGCCTTCTACGTCTCGTAGGATCCATGGGCCTTCTACGTCTCGTAGGATCCATGGGCCTTCTACGTCTCGCAGTGTCCATGGGCCTTCTACGTCTCGCAGGATCCATGGGCCTTCTACGTCACGTAGGATCCATGGGCCGCCGACTCATTTATGGGTCTTGTACTGGCCTTTAATGGGCCGTAGACGGGCCTATAATGGAAATCGTACGTTTTATTGGCTGACCATAACGGGCCGTTAATAGGCCGTATTTGGTGATGCTATGAAAATGGCCCAACAGACTAACGGACCACAAACGGGCCGACTGTAACGACGGGCTGAATTTGGCCCACAAGCAGAAAATGACAGTAACGGGCCGTAAGTAACCGAATGCTGCAAATGAGCCCAAGAATAAATGGGCTCTTACATGGCCAAAAGATAACATGGGCTGGAAACGGCCCAACTGAATAACGGGCCCTTAATGGGTATAAAGTGATACATTGTTCATTACGGGCCAGTTTCACCACGGGCCGTTAATGGGTCTAAAGTAATACACTGTTCATTGCGGGCCAGTTTCACCACGGGCCGTTAATAGGCCAAGAGTTACATAGGGCCTCATATGGGCCGAAAGACGTCATGGGCCATACATGGGCCAGAAGTGAAAACGGGTTGGAATCATATTGGATGGCCCAGATGACGCTACTGGGCCTAATTCGGATAGGGCGTAACGGGCCTTGGGTTAGCAGGTTGTAAATGGGCTATATGCGGACAGGCCGTTAACAGGCTTTCCATGGGCCGGCCCGTCACCTTTTGACCAAGTCAAACGGGCCAGCCTTTTCATAGGAATGGGCCTCTGTTGGGCCGTGCCACGTGTCGACGTATCATAGGCACCTTCTGTCGAATGAGTGGATGACATCTGTCCCAACAATGAGCCCACACATGTTTCCTCCAGCCAATGATGATTTTACACGTGGAAAATCCCCATTGGTTGGGGCTGTTAACTGGTTATCGGGTCCAAAACCCGACCCAATAGCTTAACGGCGTTCCGTTACGGTGGATGCCACGTGTCGGTCACCCTTGACGAAAGCACTTCTGTGACGCGCGATTTATCGTCATGGAAGTGGACACTTCCGTGATGATAATTTTGGTAATGTCATGGAACACTTCTACGACAGCACTGGAATGACTATCATGATTTTGTCATAAATTTGTCATGGATGTACATGCATGACAAAAAACGCGACCTACTGTGACAAACACGTATCATCACGGAAGTGTATTTTTTTTGTAGTGATGATAGCAATTGTATATATGCGGGAACAATCTTATGACACAAGAGCTGATATGATGATACAAATATGATATGGCATGTATGCAATGGGAGGTGTATATCACTAATGTGCATAAGTAACGTTGCCGGCAATACTCAATGGCTATTCTCGATAGGCAAGTGACGCAAAATGGGCTAGGGGTTAACAATGCAATTACAAGGGGAATATACAATGGTGTCGTCGAGGTTACCGTCCCTTGCTTACGGTTCGTGGTGTCAGAATAGTGAAGTGGTCAATCTCGATGATGACCTTGTGGCGATGATGAATGGTGGTGTTCTCGATTTCGAACCGTCCCTAATTAGCCGAAACACCTTAAGAAACGGAAAAACCGCAAACTCAAAATCTCAAATGTCAAATGTCAAATGGTGGATGCGGAAAGCGGTGGTAGTTTGAGATTGGCAATGCGGAAGTGGAATGATGGGCTATACACATGTCGGATTTGAAGTTGCCGTCCCTAAGTAGCCGAAACACCTTAGGAGACACAAGCCACAATTCAAACAAGCTCAAACAACAATTGGGTTAAGTTGGGGTGGCGAAATCTATGGTGGGCAAGGTTATGCGGAAGTGGTGGTGGTCGTTGATGAAGAAGCAACTATCCCTAAGTAGCCGAAACACCTTAGGAGACTCGAATCACTACTGAAGCAACCACTAATGCTAGGGCAAGCAAAACGGGTTAGGTTGCGCAAGGCTATGGTGGTTATGCGGATGATATGGTGGATGCCCTAGGCAAAGATGCCAAAATTCTAAAAATCTGATGGAGTCAAACGTTGTTGATGGTATTTTTGTGGAATGGGGGGATGTCAATAGCTTCAAAACGAGCTAAAGAACGTCAAAATCGGAGTTCAGATGAATTAGTTATGGCCGAAACAAAAATAAGCCGAAGTTGATATCTACAGGTGTCGGACGTCCGGTAATGGACAGATGTCTGGTCGTTGGACGTCTGGTGGAGCTCGGAAATTCGTTGTTTCAGCTCGGGTTTGGGGTTCCGGTTGTCCAATGAAGGCCGGACGTCCGGTGGGTCGGGGTCAATGCGGGATTTGAGCTCCGGGATGCGATATTGGGTGGAATTTGGGGATTTTGGGGGTCAAAATTGAGCAAATTTCATGGATGGAAGATGGGGAAACTTGGGGAGATGCTAGTTCCACTCGAAACCAAGCAAATCCATGGATCAAAATCAAGAAAACATCATCAAACCAACAAATCACAAAAAAAATTGGGGCTAATTTGTGAAATTGGGGAAAAACAGAACAAAATTAGGCTAGAAAACAAAGGGTAGGGGCTCCAAATATGTGATCAACGTGGCTCATGATACAAAGATGATGTAGGGTAGAACCCTAGATGCCGGATCTTTCACGATTGGAGGAAACCTACGAAGAACACGAGGGAAAACATGAGAGAATCACTCAAACTAACAAGATTAGGTCACACATATGCTAGATCCTCGAAACACATAGAGTGATACACGATTCAAAGTGAACAAAGGATGATACAAAAGGTCTTCTCAGTGAGGAGGTCTTGAAGGGTCTTCCTGTGATGGGGTCTTGAATCCACTTAGGGGATCTTCTCCGAAGAGGTCGTGAGCTCCGAGGAGAAGTAAATAAGTGGATGAGCATAGCTCTATCTCAAATATGAGCTAAACCAATGCTAACCCTAACTAGGAGGAGGAGGTCTATTTATAGTCTAAGTGCAAATGGGGTGAAATAAAAGGGTAGACGGGCCTCGGGCCCATAACTATGCACACATAGGCAGCGGACGTCCGGCCTTTACCGGTTGTCCGGTGGTTCGCGAGGGACCGGACGTCCGGTAGGGCTCAGACTTCCGCTATTTTCATTCTATAATAGTGACACCGGACGTCCAGTGATGGTCGGTCGTCTGGTCCTGGATGGACGTCCGCTCGCTGTAGCTGGCGATGGCTGGGACTTGGGCCGGTTGGGGCTTCAGGCACCGGACGCCCGGTCCCGACCCATCGTACAGTGGCTTCCAGGCGTCGGACGTCCGGTCCAGACCGGTCGTCCGGTTGCTGTAGATTTCTGACAACTTCTCCATTTGGTCCTTGTAATTGGTGTCCTCGTCATCTTGTCCATGGCCTACCTCTTGGTTCCTGGTAATGCATAGCACATATGTTTGAGGTAGTAGCCATGTCTCACATGTGGAAAGTGACGGTTCGTAGAGGAGCGAGTTCACCTTGCGTCCAATGGCATATAGTCGGGGTCTCATCTTATGTATCCTGGGTTCGTGGGGAGTGGTCAAACTGAACACGGGGATGATCGTAGGATGCTCCACATCAGGATGGCCCTTGCTCGACTGTCTTGTCGCCGTCTGGTTGTAGGAGGTCCATATGATGTGGCACCTCGTAGCTCGTTGCTACCTCTCGAGCTTGCGTTGGTTTTTCCCTTGAAGAGGAAAGGGTGATGCAGCAAAGTAGCGTAAGTAATTCCCTCACTTTGAGAACCAAGGTATCAATCCAGTAGTAGACAACGCACAAGTCACTGAATACCTGCACGAACAATCAACAACTTGCACCCAACGCGATAAAGGGGTTGTCAATCCCTTCACGGTTACTTGCAAAAGTGAAATCTGATAGAGATAGATAAATGGTAAAGTAAATATGTTTGGTATTTTTGTCTTATAGATTGGAAAGTAAATATTGCAATTTAAAGGAACGACGACAGAAATTGGCAAGTTGATGGGAAACTAAGAGATTCAATATAATGGAAAAGAGACCTCGGGGCCATAGTTTTTCACTAGTGGCTTCTCTCAATATAGGAAATATTAAGGTGGGTAAACAAATTACTGTCGAGCAATTGATAAAAGAGCGCATAATTATGATGATATCTAAGCAATGATCATGAACATAGGCATCACATTCGTGTCAAGTAGACCAAAACGATTCTGCATCTACTACTATTACTCCACACATCGACCGACTCCTGCCTGCATCTAGGGTATTAAGTTCATAAAGAATGGAGTAACGCATTAAGTAGGATGAAATTATGTAGAGGAATTAACTGAAGCAATATGATGAAAACCCCATCTTTTAATTCTCGATGGCAATAATACAATACGTGCCTTGCTGCCCCTACTGTCACTTGGAAAGGACACCGCAAGATTGAACCCAAAGCTAAGCACTTCTCCCATTGCAAGAAAGATCAATCTAGTAAGCCAAATTAAACCGATAATTCGAAGAGACTTGCAAAGATATCAAATCGTGCATATAAGAATTCAGAGAAGAACCAAATAATATTCATAGATAATCTGATCATAAATCCACAATTCATCGGATCTCGGCAAACACACCGCAAAAGAATATTACATCGAATAGATATCCAAGAACATTGAGGAGAACATGGTATTGAGAATCAAAGAGAGAGAAGAAGTCATCTAGCTACTAGCTATGGACCCGTAGGTCTGTGGTAAACTACTCACGCTTCATCGGAGAGACAATGGTGTTGATGTAAAAGCCCTCTGTGATCAAATCCCCCTCCGGCAGGACGCCGGAAAAAGTCCCTAGATGGGATCTCACGGGTATGGAAGGTTGCAGCGGTGGAAAAGTGGTTTTGTGGCTCCCCTAGAAGTTTTCAGGGTATAAGAGTATATATATGCGAAGGAGCTAGATCAGGAGACCCACGAGGGGCCCACGAGGTAGGGGGTGCGCCCTACCCTCTTGGACGCGCCCTCCTGCCTCATGGCCACCACATTGCGTCTCTGACTTCATCTCCAAGTCTTCTAGTTTCCTTCTGGTCCAAGAAAGATCATCGCGAAAGTTTCATTCCGTTTGGACTCCGTTTGGTATTCCTTTTCTGCGAAACTCTAAAATAGGCAAAAAAACAGAAACTGGCATTGGGCTCTCAGTTAATAGGTTAGTCCCAGAAATAATATAAAATATCATATTAAAGCCCCACTACGGGAAACAGGTAATTTGCCATTTGTGGATTACAGACGGCAAAGAGTTTGCCATCATGAAGTAGACGACAAAGATAAATCGGCAACGAATACTTTGCCGTCTGCTATTTTTTCTGGATGATGGCAAAGATTTTGCCGTCAGTCTATACTGTTTGCCGTCAACTAGATCGTCCAAACGGCAAAGAAAAGCAACCTAACATACTAACGACCCTGACGGACGGTGTTAGTGTTTTGCCGTGAGCCAGACTACTTCTTTGCCGTTAGGTAGAAACATCACAGACGGCAAAGCGTTCTTTTTTATTAAAAAAATTGGATCAACAGTCTTGTCACCGCACGTCCACATCATCTTCGTACAAAAGCTCGCCGAAGCAGAGATTCTTGCCGCCCACATGTACCCAACAGCCAAGCTCCTCACCATGCCGACCTCACCGGAGAAGATATGTTGGCTGCGCCCGACCTCACCGGAGAAAAGCGCCGCTGCCGAAGGGAGGCCATGCTAGATGGAGTCCACGCTAGAGTGAGGAGGCATCGAAAGGAGGAGGTTGCACTGCTTGCCGGAGTGAGGAGGCACCGAAGGGAGGAGCTCACGCTGCGCGGCCCGTGCTGCTCGTCGGAGTGAGGAGGCTGCGCCGCTCACCGGCACGCTGCTCGTCGTTGTGAGGAGGCGATGGAGGGAGGAACCCACGCCACTCGTGCTGCTCGCCAGAGAGAGGAAGCCGCCGTGCCGCCCGTGCTGTTCACGCCCGTGTGCGCCGTGCTGCTCGCCGGAGAGAGGAGGCGCTGGAGGAAGGAGGTCGCGCTGCCTGGAGTGAGGAGGAGCTGAAGGGAATGGGTCGTGCTGCTCGTCGGCCTGTGCTGGGGAGCGGGCGGCGGCACGAGGCCTCCGGCGTGTGGCGCTGGGGAATGAGCGGCGCCGTGAGACAGGAGGCTGGCGGTGGCTTCCATGGCGACGAGGGACGGGGCCGGCTCGACGGGGATGGGGGACGGGGCCGGCTCGAGGGAGGAGAGAGGACGGGGCAGTTGGAGGGGAGCGTGGCTGGGTGCAGGGTGGCCGACGGTGACCGTGGCGGGGATGCTGGGGAGTTACGGGAGAGAGAGATGCGTAAGAGACAGAGAACATGGGGGATAAGAGAGAGAGAACATGGTGGGGTCGGATGAGTGTGAGAGAATGTGGGGGAGAAAGAGAATGTGTTGGGGGTGTGGGAGAGAGATACAGTGTGGGGTGTGGATCATGCCACCTCATTGATCCGGGAGATCGATCCGCGAGGTGTGTTTCTTCTTTGCCGTCTGCCGTTTTTATTACAGATGGCAAAGTTAGTTGCCGTATGCGGTTTTTATTACAGACAGCAAAAAGCACTCTTTGCCATCTGTAATAAAAACCGCATATGGCAAAGTTTTCTTTGCCGTCTGTAATAAAAATCATAGACGACAAAGATTTTTTGCCGTCTATAATAAAAACCGCAGACGGCAAAGTTTTCTTTGCCGACAGCAGCTGACGACAAAAGTGCTCTTTGCCGTCTACCCCGATGAAAAGCTGACGACAAAGATGCTCACTGATGGCAAACTAGCTGTTTCCTGTAGTGCCTCTTAAACATCCAAAACAGATAATATTAACATGCAACAATAAAAAATTATAGATACGTTGGAGACATATCAAGCATCCCCAAGCTTAATTCCTGCTCGTCCTCGAGTAGGTAAATGATAGAAATAGAATTTTTGATGTGGAATGATACCTAACATATTTACCCATGTAATTATATTTATTGTGGCATGAATGTTTAGATCCAAAAGATTCAAAACAAAAGTTTAATATTGATATAAAAACAGTAATACTTCAAGCATACTAACAAAGAAATTATGTCTTCTCAAAATAACATGGTCAAAGAAAGCTTATCCCTACAAAATCATATAGTCTGCCTATGCTCCATCTTTGTTACACAAAATATTCAAATCATGCACAACCCCGGTTTCAGCCAAGCAATTGTTTCATACTTTAGTATTCTCAAACTTTTTTAGCTTTCACGCAATACATGAGTGTGAGGCATGGACATAGCACTATAGGTGGAATAGAATGGTGGTTGTGGTGAAGAAAAAAAGAAAGAGATAGTCTCACATCAACTAGGCGTATCAATGGGCTATGGAGATGCCCATCAATAGATATTAATGTGAGTGAGTATGGATTGCCATGCAACAGATGCACTAGAGCTATAAGTGTATGAAAGCTCAAAAAAAGAAACTAAGTGGGTGTGCATCCAACTTGCTTGCTCATGAAGACCTAGGGCATTTGAGGAAGCCCATCGTTGGAATATGCAAGCCATGTTCTATAATGAAAAATTCCCACTAGTATATGAAAGTGACAAAATAAGAGACTCTCTATCCCGAAGATCATGGTGCTAATTTGAAGCACAACTGTGGAAAAAGGATAGTAACATTGCCCCTTATCTATTTTTCTCTCATTTTTTTGTTTGGGCTTCTTTGGCCTCTTTTTTTATTTGGGCTTATTTGAACTCTTTTATGTTTATTTCCTCACATGGGACAATGCTCTAATAATGATGATCATCACACTTCTATTTACTTACAACTCGAAAAATTACAACTCAATGCTTAGAACAAAATATGACTCTATGTGAATGCCTCCAGCGGTGTACCGGGATACGCAATGATTCAAGAGTGACATGTATGGAATAGTTATGAATGGTGGCTTTGCCACAAATACGATGTCAACTACATGATCATGCAAAGCAATATGACAATTATGAAGCATGTCATAATAAATGGAACGGTGGAAAGTTTCGTGGCAATATATCTTGGAATAGCTATGGAAATGCCATAATAATTAGGTATTGTGGCTGTTTTGAGGAAGGTATATGGTGGGTGTATGGTACCGGCGAAAGTTGTGCGGCACAAGAGAGTCTAGCAATGATGGAAGGGTGAGAGTGTGTATAATCCATGGACTCAACATTAGTCATAAAGAACTCCAATACTTATTGCAAAAATCTATAATTCATTAAAACCAAGCACTACGCGCATGCTCCTAGGGGAAGGGTTGGTAGGAGTTAACCATCGCGCGGTCCCGACCTCCACACAAAGGATGACAATGAAAGAGATACTTCATGCTCCAAATTTGTTACACAACGGTTCACCATACGTGCATGCTATGGGACTCACAAACCTCAACACAAGTATTTCTCAAATTCACAATTACTCCACTAGCATGACTTTAATATTGCCATCTTCATATCTCAAAACAATCATAAAGAATCAAACTTCTCATAGTATTCAATGCACTTCTTATGAAAGTTTTTATTATATCCATCTTGGATACCCATCATATTAGGACTAGTTTTATAACCCAAGAAAATTACCATGTTGTTCTAAAAGTCTCCCAAAATAATATAAGTGAAGCATGAGAGTTCAACAATTTCTATAAAAGCCACCGCCGTGCTATAAATAGATATAAGTGAAGTACTAGAGCAATATTCCCTAGCTTAAAAGATATAACTGAAGCACATAGAGTATTCTAATAAATCACGATTCATGCGTGTCTCTCCCAAAAGGTGTGTACAGCAAGGATGATTGTGTTAAACTAAAAGGCAAAGACTCAAATCATACAAGACGCTCCAAGCAAAACACATATCATGTGGTGAATAAAAATATAGCCTCAAGTAAAGTTACCGATAGACAAAGACAAAAGAGGGGATGCCTTCCGGAGCATACCCAAGCTTAGGCTTTTGGTTGTCCTTGAATATTACCTTGGGGCGCCTTGGCGACCCCCAAGCTTAGGCTCTTGCCACTCCTTATTCCATAGTCCATCAAATCCTTACCCAAAACTTGAAAACTTCACAACACAAAACTCAACGGAAAATCTCATGAGCTCCGTTAGTATAAGAAAATAAATCACCACTTTAAGGTACTGTTGAAAACTCATTCTTTATTTATATTTCTGTAATATCTAATGTATTTCAACTTTTCCATGGTTCATACCCCGCGATACTACCCATAGAATCATCAAAATAAGCAAACAACACTCGAAAAAAAACAGAATCAGTCAAAAACTGAATAGTCTGTAGTAATCTATAACTCTCGAATACTTATGTAACTCCAAAACTCCATCCAAATTAGAAAAGCCTGAGACATTTGTGTACCAATCCAGAGCAAGAATAATAAGATCAAAATGATGTTTCTGTGAATTTTCAAAACTAATTTACTAAGCGCAAAAGTTTCTGATTTTCAGCAGAATCAACACAACTATCGCTGTCAGCTATCCTAAAGGTTCAACTTGGCACAAACACTAATTAAAACATAAAACCACATCTAACTAGAGGCTAGATGAATTATTTATTACTAAACAGGGAAAAATATCAAAGAACAAAAAATAAAATTGGGTTGCCTCCCAACAAGCGCTATTGTTTAACGCCCGTAGCTAGGCATTGATAATTTCGATGATGCTCACATGAAAGACAAGAATTGAAGCACACAAAGAGCATCATAAAACTCGTGACAAACACATCTAATTGTAACATACTTCCTATGCATAGGCATTTTATAAGCAAACACATTATCAGGTGACAAACACATCTAAGTCTAACATACTTCCTAACCTGTGACGAACACATCTAAGTCCCGACCGGTCGTCCGGTGGCTTCCAGGCGTCAAACATCCAGTCCAGACCGGTCATCCGGTTGCTGTAGATTTTGGACAGCTTCTCCATTTTGTCATTGTACTTGGTGTCTTCGACGTCTTGTCCCTGGCCTCCCTCTCGGTTCCTGGTCATGCATATCACATATGTTTGAGGTAGTAGCCATGTCTCACATGTGGAAAGTGACAGTTCAGAGAGGAGCAAGTTCACCTTGCGTCCAACGGCGTGTAGTCGAGGTCTCATCTTATGTATCCTTGGGTCATGGGGAGAGGTCAAAATGAACATGGGGATGATCGGTGGATGCTCTGCATCACAGAATTTATAAGGATTTCTATTACTTGGCTGAGAATGCAGGCATCACCGACTTCCTCCAAGACCAGTGTGATCAGTACCTCCTACTCACTAATACTTTCATGCAAAATTTTCATTTTCATGCTAGGAGATCACCACCCGCGGTAGAATTTTATTTATATGATGAGCATAAGGAGATGACACTTTATGATTTGTGTGAGGTTTGCAAATTAGCTTTTGAGGGCAGCGTCAAGGAACCACGTCCTGGCGATGTGGAGGATTTTATTAATGAAGTTACCGTAGGGGAAAGGAGAAAGGTGTCGGAAGCAAGAGTGTCTAGTTTACGTTTTTTTTGTTCTGTGCTACTAATCATTATTTGCTGGTAGATGTTTAATTGGTTGCAGGGACACTGGAGGCCTTAGTGCTCCTGACCTTCCCATTTTGCGCCATGCTTTACTTTGTGATAGAGCTTAGTTTAGGTGCTATGGTTTCTAAATGGTTGAGTTTAAACCGCACAAAGGGTCCTATTTTCGGAGGTATCTTTGTCTCCCGCCTTTCTGGACGCTTCGAGATACCCATTAGGCATGATGAAAAAGAGGAGAAGTTGCTACCCACTATATACTTAGATTATGAAAGCATGGTAGCACATAAATTTATTCGCTATGATAAGGAAAAGAGACTCATTTACGACCTGGTATTTAGCGAGGATACTTTTCAGATTATTACCTTGACTGCACCTAATTTGTTCGATATTCATTCAGGCAGGTACTTTATTTTTCCCACAGACATTCACGCGTACTCGGAGGGGACACGATCCCCAGTTCCTGAGCCAGAGTCATCACCTGATCCTTATCAGGAGTCTATTTATCAGTGGGATTCATAGGAGCTCACTAACCAGTGGAACCCCCAGGATCCTCCTCAGCACACCGGCAAGGGATACTTTGATCCATGGTCTTAGACCAACTTAGGCCAAAAGCCTAAGCTTGGGGGAGTATGTATTTCTCACTGACATTACATTCGTGTTCACACACTCATTCTAGTTGTCGGTGTTCATACTTTTTCATTGTATTATCCATGCTAGTTTCTATTCTTTTGCTCGCTTTCTTCTTGAGTGTTTGAAAAACCTTTGAGAAAACAAAAAAATAGTTGTAGCTTCTAGCTAGTTTACTTTCCATGTTTACTTAGTAGTAGTATTAAAAGGAAAACCCAAAAAGATTTCTCTTTCTTCTTTTGCTTGTTGGGAGCTTTCCCGTGTAAATAGTTTTTCTCGTTCTTGTTTTACTTCCTTCAGATTGGGAGATTTCAGTGTGTTTCTTTCAAATTCTTTTTTCTTTTCTTCGAGGGTCGAGAGGAGAAGACCACGATGAAAATGATGAGTGGCTCTCATATGTATTATTGTTGATCTAACAAAGAGCTCATATTACCTTGTCTTCTCCTTTGAATAAATGTTTGCATATTCCAGCTTAGTTCAATGCACATGCACTATTATTATTATGCACACCATTGCGTCGTGCAAGCGAAAGGCAATAATGACGATATATGATGAAATGATTGAGATGAGGAAAAGCTGGTATGAACTCGACCTATCTTGTTTTTGTAAATATGATTAGTTCATCATTCCTGATTCAGCCTATTATGAATGAAACATGTTTGCAATGGCAACTAGAGATTATAGTTACTCATGCCATACTTAATTAGCTAGGAGTTTATAATGGTTTACCTTATGTGCCAACATGCTTTTAAAATGGTTGTGATGTAGTATGATAGGATGGTATCCTTGAATGATTCGAGTGACTTGACTTGGCACAAATTCACGCATGTAGTTGAAACAAAATCAACATAGCATCCACGATATTTATGTTCATGGTGATTTATATCCTACTCATGCTTGCACTCGTTGTTGGTTAATCTCAATGCATGTTTATGACTGTTGTCGCTCCTAGTTGGTCGCTCCCTAGTCTTTTTCTAGCCTTCACTTGTACTAA
The DNA here is from genome assembly GCF_018294505.1 of Triticum aestivum. Lineage (NCBI taxonomy): Eukaryota > Viridiplantae > Streptophyta > Magnoliopsida > Poales > Poaceae > Triticum > Triticum aestivum. Next base: position 266,437,679 of record NC_057795.1, on the reverse strand, counting down.
GAGGGAATACTACTTGTGCATCCACTTCCATAAACCCCAAAGTTGTTCCATATGAGTCCACCATACCTACCTATATGTAGTATTTACCTGCCGTTCCAAGTAAATTTGCATGTGCCAAAGTCTAAACCTTCAAATGATAATCTGTTTTGTATGCCTGAATCGCTCATATAGCAACTGGGGGTTGTCAGTATCTTCCATGCTATGTGGGTTATTCTCACGATGAGTGGACTCTGCTCATTATTCACGAGAAAATGACTCGTAATCGGGATGCCTAGTCCCATGTTCAAATCAAATCAAAAAACAAAACTCCCCCAGGATTGTTGTTAGTTGGACGGTACCCGTTGTTTCGAACCACCCGTGGAATGTGCTTGTTGGTGGTGGGGGAGTATAAACTTTACCATTCTGTTTGGGAACCGCCTAGAATGTATGTAGCATGGAAGATACCGAGATCTCTTGGTTGTTATATTGACAATGACAGCATGCCGCTCAAACTATTATTTATCTTTGTTTCAAAAACTCAAGCTCTGGCACCTCTGCAAATCCCTGCTTCCCTCTGTGAAGGGCCTATCTATTTACTTTTATTGTTGAGTCATCATCCTCTTATAAAAAGCACCAGTTCGAGAGCACCACTGTCATTTGGTATGCGTTGTTATTAATTGGTATTGAGTATGACTGTGAATGGATCTCTTTTGCCATGAATTACACTGTCTAGTCAGTCCTAGATCTTCAGGGGTGCTCTACATTTATGTTTTGCGGTCTCAGAAAGGGCTTGCGAGATGCCATCTTGTTATATCATCCAAGATTGTTCTGAGAAAGTGTTGTCATCCAAGATTTATTATTATTGCTCGCTAGTTGATTGTGCCATTGATATGAGTAAACGGGAGACCTAAATGTTATTGTGAATATGGTTAGTTCATAATCTTTAGTGAGAACTTGAATGCTGGCTTTACATTTTTACAACGACAAGATCGAATAGAGTTTTTAAAAGTTTTTTCTTTATCACTTTCTGTTTATCAACTGAATAGCTTGAGGACAAGCAATGGGTTAAGCTTGGGGGAGTTGATACGTCTCCAACGTATCTACTTTTCCAAACTCATTTGCCATTGTTTTGGACTCTAATTTGCATGTTTTGAATGGAACTAACCCGGAGTGACACTATTTTCAGCAGAATTGCCATGGTGTTATTTTTGTGCAGAAATAAAAGTTCTCGAAATGAACTGAAACTTCACGGAGATTATTTTTGGAATAAATAAAAAATATTGGCGAAAGAATCAACCAGAGGGGACCCACACCCTGTCCACAAGGGTGGAAGGCGCGCCCTCTAGTCTTGTGGGTCCCATGAAGCTCCACCGACCTCAACTCCAACTCCATATATTCACGTTCGGGGAGAAAAAAATCAGAGGGAAGGATTCATCGCGTTTTACGATACGGAGCCGCCGCCACCTCTTGTTCTTCCTCGGGAGGGCAGATCTGGAGTCCATTCGGGGCTCTGGAGAGGGGAAATCGTCACCGTTCTCATCATCAACCATCTGCCATCATCAATTTTATGATGCTCACGTCCGTGCGTTAGTAATCCCATAGTAGGCTTGCTGGACGGTGATGGGTTGGATGAGATTTACCATGTAATCGAGTTAGTTTTGTTAGGGTTTGATCCCTAGTATCCACTGTGTTCTAAGATTGATGTTGCTATGACTTTGTTATGTTTAATGCTTGTCACTAGGGCCGGAGTGCCATGATTTCATATCTGAACCTATTATGTTTTCATGAATATATTTCTGTTCTTGATCCTATCTTGCAAGTTATAGTCATCTACTACGTGTTATGATCCGGCAACCTCGGAGTGACAATAGTCGGGACATTTCCCGGTGATGACCGTAGTTTGAGGAGTTCATGTATTCACTAAGTGTTAATGCTTTGGTTTGTTTCTCTATTAAAAGGAGGCCTTAATATCCCTTAGTTTCCAATAGGACCCCGCTGCCACGGGAGGGTAGGACAAAAGATGTCATGCAAGTTCTTTTCCATAAGCACGTATGACTATATTCGGAATACATGGCTACATTATATTGATGAATTGGAGCTAGTTCTGTGTCACCCTATGTTATAACTGTTGCATGATGAATGCCATCCGACATAATTATCCATCATTCATCCATTGCCTACGAGCTCGTTTCATATTGATCTTTGCTTAGTTACTTTGTCATTGCCACTGTTACGATTGCTACAAAACTACTACTGTTGCTATTACCATTACTTCCATACTACTTTGCTGCAGATATTAAGTCTTTCAGGTGTGTTTGAATTGTCAACTCAGCTGCTAATACTTGAGAATATTCTCTGGCTTCCCTTGTGTCGAATCAATAAATTTGGGTTGAATACTCTACCCTCAAAAACGGTTGCGATCCCCTATACTTGTGGTTTATCAGGTACAAGCACGAACATACATACCAGTAATTCAATGAGGAATATATTGAAATCTTGCGTGCATATCATGGTTCAAACCACTAGAAAATATATTCATTGTGTCATCCTCGGATTCTTCTATGTCATAATGATGTGTATAAGATTTGAACTCTTGGTAGTAAACATGAACAGTGTTAATGCCTTGTTTTAATTGTTCCAATTTGTGAAGCAATTCACGATGATAGTAAGGAGGAAAAATTGTTGTCTCATTACAGCTTTGAAATCTTTCCAAGTTATGGGTTGGTTATCAATGTTTTTTCATACAATGTACACTCCACCAAACAGAAGCAGAACCAGTAAATGCTCCAGTCGCAGCACGTACACTCTCAAGTCCAGGAAAATCATGGTGACTAAAAACTTCTTCTACTTCAAGCTCCCAAGCTAGATAAATAGGAGGGTTAAATCTACCCTCAAATGACGGTAAAGAGATAACCTGACCATGTGATTGTATGTGTTGTCCCACCTCTCGTGTTGGTAAAGATGTATCCATCGTCCAAGAACTTCTATCTCTAGAACCTATCATGATTAGTAGAAACAAGAAACAAAATTTGAGAATAATTTTCCTATGAACTACTAGGAACTGGGGGTGAAGCGCTCACAGTAAGGCACATATCAATATCTTACAAGCTCTTACCATGCAGTAGGTGGTGACTGGCAACCAGCGGTGTCAAATAACTCTGAAGATTGAGTAAAGCGATTGTACGGGGAAGGTACATATACACGGAGTAGAAATATGTGGAGCTTGGAAGGCTTAAATATATGGTAGCAAAAGATTAGCAATAATTAATTCAGTGCTGCAATATTGAATAAATGCTCAAAGAGGTATTGTGCTGGTCATAGGCTAGACTGGAATAGAGACGCGAGCCTATAACACTGATGAGGTCATGGTGTAGCACAGCTAGCATCAATAAAGAATGTGAAGTAGCTCTGGACAGCAAGATATAAGTGAAGATCACAATGGCAATAAAGATAATGATGAGAAACAATTGCCAAGTAGGATATACCAACAACTCTCTCTTCAACTTTCCTCTGGAAAAGTTTGTGCCAATTTTCTTATAATTTTCTACAAAATGGTACTGACTAAAGCTTTCCAACGCAAAAGGAATCACTCAATTCCGAGTTGGTATGAGGAGTCAAAAATTCTTAAACTGGAACAAACTGTGTTCGCGAACTTGGAAGGACAAAAAGACCTATTTAGAAGCTGATTTTGAGGTGTCAAATATTGAAATAGGTTCTGCAGCTATTCAGATGCGGCTCGTCGCTAGCTTTAATTTACCTACTCGCGGAGCCAAAATGGACTTCGTATGAGGAAGATATGCATGTTTTACTAAACAGTGCAGAAAACAGATTCCAATCTGAATTCAGCTACAAGAATTAGTCTAGATAGATCCAGATTTTGTTTTTTTATCTCTTTTTTTCTCACACTTTTTTCTTTCTCTCCTTTTTTTCTCTGACTTTTTTTATTTTCTCTCTCTTTTCTCTCTCTCTCTCTCTCTCTCTCTCTCTTTCCAAAACGAACTAGATAAGATGCATATTGGATCAAGCGAAGATGTGAACGACCTCAATTATGATTATGACAATGAATGGTGGGTAGCATGTGGTGGAAATTGATGGATGTGGTGGTGGACAGTGGAAGGGACAATGATATAGTGGCGGCGTGACTGATGTGAACAGAACTAGAAACTCTAAAGGAACTAGACGCTAAGACCAGCAACTCGACACGGCGATGCAACCGATAATTCAACTATGCAAGTAATGAAGAAAATTGCAACGGCTCAGACTGGCTTGGACAAAGGATGAACAGATCTAACTTTTTTATGGTTTTTCCTTTGACAATAGGTAAGAAAATAAATCTAATCTATGGAAAATTGGAAATTCTCACCGAGGAACCTAAAAGCTGATACCACTTAATAGAGGCGAGGGTGTCCCGATCCTTCGATGAGATGATAACTACCGATTTGGCAGAGATGACTTTGATGATCTGACTAGAAACATGCACCCATGTTACGCCTTAGCAATCGCTAAACCAATCTCCTGAGGTTACTAACGATGTCAGAAGGACGATCAACCTAACCACGAATGTCTATTCCTGCATGCAATCTGTAACATCCCAAATTTCCAATTTGGAATGTTATACATAGGTCATCATTGCATATCATATTTTATTGCATTTTGGTTGATCCTTCAAATTCTAAGAAACTCAAGGACCCATGGAGAGAGTTGGGGTTTTAATTATTTTCATATTTGAGTTTTCTCAAATATTGAAAAAGGATCATTTTGCTTTTAATCATTTTCTCTCCAAATATTTCCGATGTCAAAAATAAAAGAGAGGGGATAAAATGACTTCTCCAAAATAAAATAAATATTGGAGGAAAATGTTAAAATCAAATAAGTATTTTATTTGGAGTTCTATTGCTATTTTATTTGAATTAGAAAAATATGCATATTTTCAAAGTTGCATTTTAGGGCAGAGAAATGTTCACTTTGTTCTAAATATTTTACTTAGACGACGAAAATTGTTTTTGGCATTTTTAGAATTTTTTTATATTTTATTAGGATATTTCTGTTTCGGTGGAATCATTTTTTTATAAAAAAACCCGTGGACCGAATTGGTCCGCAAGCCCAGTCGGCCCACCTGCGCCGCCGCCTCCGCTAGGCGTGCCCGAGCCGAACTCCGCCGGAGTCCGGGCTGACGCCGTGCCGCCGCTCGGGGTTGCCTCTTCCCAAGCCGGACACCCCCCGACCCCCTATAAGTACACCCCCCCCCCCCCCGCGCCGCCACCCCTCTCCGCCACCCACCACCGCCCCGCCACCGCATCCCGCTGCCGCCAACGCCCCCAAGCACCATCGTCACCGCCGCGCCGCCGTCGCCCCTCACCCCAGCAGTCGCTGGAGCTCCGCCGACACTGCCCCACCCCGTCGGAGCCTCGGAGGAGGTAGATGCCGCAGCCGCCGCTATTTCGTTTTTTTTCCAGAAAATCGTTCGGTTTTTTCTTAGAAATCTAGATCTGTTTTTTTAGAATAGATCGGTTCGGTTTTTTCTCGGTTTAGTTAATTAGCGGACGTTCGTCTGTACATTTGTTTTAACAAACGTTGTTCATCGGTTAGTCGCAGACAGTTTATTTTCCAGGGTTTAATTTGCGATTATTTTCGATCATGATTTCTGCCCTGATCTTCGATCTAGTATAACTTTTCGCTTGTTTATCCAAATTAGATGAAACAAGTGCCTAGATGTTCATCTCGAAGTCCTCCTTCTGTTTAACCAACTTGAACATAACTTTGGTACTGTAAAATTTGACTTTAGTCTAGATTAGTAAATGATTCTTGTTTCTTTTGTAGTTTGAGTTCCGTTACTCCATTTTATTTGATTTCTTTTGCAAAACCGGAGTTCTTCAGTTGAACTTTCTGGTTAGATCTTCTTATTTGAGTTTTACCCGTGCTTCTAGTTTGAGTGCTTATGTATGTTATTGTCTGTTTGCGATAGAATTCCCGGAGTGCGAAGCGTGCTACTACGAGTCTCTAGGTTTTGCGGATCATCCACAAGGCAAGTAACACTTTGATCATACCCCTTTATTACCCAGTTTCTATGCATTAGTTTCAATCCTCAAACATTGCATGGTTAGGATCTGAATAACATGTGGGTTTGGTAAGTAGATGATGAGGTAGAACCTATTGCCCTTTTATTATCAAACCTTTGGGAGTTACTTTTACGTTATGCTCAGGATTTGATAGAGGCAAAGGTGTCCCGTCATTCGATGAGATGATGGATATCGATTTGGTGGAAGTCGACTTTGACGATCCGACTACGAACGTGCGAGGACGTCGCGCCTTAGCAATCGCTAAACCAACTCCGGGAGGTTATTGACCATGACAGAGCATGATCAACCTGACCACGAGGGTCTGTTTCCCGCAAGCAAACAAAGAACAAGCACGAAATTGAGATTGCAATCTGGATATTGCGAATATAAGATGAAAGCTTTATTGATCAAGGTGGGGTTCTGTGACGCCTTTGTCGGTCGTTGAACACAAACGAAGTACGCGAAGTTGCAGCTATGGCAAACTTTAATCTAATCAAAACCCAAAGTCTAAACGGTGACCTAAGGGTTGTATATATGGAGGAAGAGAGGGGGAATTTCGTGGCCCTTGGTGGAGGGGTCCGAAATCAACCCTATCTCTTGTTTCCCCACACATACGGACTCTAAAAATAGCCTATGCTAATGTATTTCGAAATTACATGGGCCTGGCCCAATAAAAAGGTGACGCATCACCTATAATAGCCTTTGGACGAAATTTATGAAGTGGCATCTTGTATATTTTGTCCAAGGCTTCATGCACCCATTATGGTGGCTTCAAAGACCTGAAATCATCACTCGTAACTCCGTTCTTGTTCCCCTTGCGCATGCCATCATCTCCATGCTTTCTCTTGCTCCAATGTTCATCCTTCTCCAAGCTAGGCCCTTCATTTGTAAGCAAAACAAATATATCCAATTTAGGCAGCATCATATTCTCATGAACATTAGAATCATTACCAAGATACGAAAGTACCTGGTAATTTAGTTGGTGTGCGCGAGCTCTAGTAATTGGTCCAGTATGTATAGCAGCAGGGGTTGTGGGTGTAACAATGGTATTGATGTCCTCATCATCATCCCCTTCTTGAAATGAAGTCGTCCTCGACGGAAGTTCATCTTCCTCACCCAAATAAGGCTTCAAATCTGCAATGTTAAAAGTGGGACTAACCCCAAAATCTGCAGGCAGCTCAAGTTTGTATGCATTATCATTTATTTTCTCTAAGACCTTAAAGGGACCATTAGCACGTGGCATTAGCTTTGATTTGCGAAAGTCAAGAAATCTATCTTTACGCAAATGTAACCAAACAAGATCTCCAGGTGCAAACACAACATGTTTTCTACCCTTATCTCCAGCAAGTTTATATTTAGCATTCATACGCTCAATGTTTTCCATAGTTAACTCATGCATTTTTAAAACCAATTCAACACGTTGTTTAGCATCGAAATTAACCTTCTCCGAAGATGGAAGAGGCAACAAATCAATAGGTGCACGAGGTAGGAAACCATACACAACTTCAAAAGGGCACATCTTAGTAGTAGAATGCAATGAACGATTATAAGCAAATTCAATATGAGGCAAGCATTCCTCCCACATTTTCTTATTATTCTTCAAAACAGCCCTAAGCATAGTAGACAATGTTCTATTGAATACTTCAGTTTGTCCATCAGTTTGGGGGTGACAAGTAGTACTAAAAAGCAGTTTAGTCCCCAACTTAGCCCATAAACATCTCCAAAAGTGGCTAAGAAATTTAGTATCATGATCTGAAACAATAGTATTTGGCACACCATGCAAGCAAATAATTTCACGAAAGAACAAATCAGCAACATTAACAGCATCATCGCTTTTATGACATGGTATAAAGTGTGCCATTTTCGAGAATCTATCCACGACAACAAATATGCTATCCCTCCCCTTCTTTGTTCGAGGTAAACCTAAAACAAAGTCCATAGATATATCCTCCCAAGGAACACTAGGTACAGGCAAAGTCATATATAAACCATGAGGATTGAGTCGTGACTTAGCTTTTTGACATGTAGTGCAGCGAGCAATAAAACGCTCAACATCCCGTCTCATCTTTGGCCAAAAGAAATGTGTAGCAAGTACGTCCTCCGTCTTCTTCACGCCAAAGTGTCCCATTAATCCTCCTCCATGCGCCTCCTGCAACAACAAAAGACGAATAGAGCTAGCTGGAATGCATAGCTTGTTAGCACGAAACACAAATCCATCATTAACGACGAACTTGTTCCACATTCTTCCTTCTTTACAATTCTGCATTACATCTTTAAAATCAGCATCATGCACATATTGATCTTTGATGGTCTCCAAACCAAATATTTTGATGTCAAGTTGTGAAAGCATAGTATAGCGACGAGACAATGCATCAGCAATAACATTTTCTTTTCCCTTCTTCTTTTTAATGACATAAGGGAAAGTCTCAATGAATTCAACCCATTTAGCATGTCTATGATTCAGTTTAGCTTGACTTTTAATATGTTTCAAAGATTCATGACCAGAATGTATAACAAATTCTTTGGGCCATAAATAACGTTGCCATGTTTCTAAAGTCCAAATAAGAGCATATAATTCTTTATCATAAGTAGAATAATTCAGACTAGGCCCACTCGATTTTTCAGAAAAATATGCAACAGGTTTGCCATCTTGTAATAACACACCTCCTAATCCAATTCCACTAGCATCACATTCAAGCTCAAAAGTCTTATTAAAATCAGGAAGTTGGAGTAAAGGAGCATGTGTCAACTTATCTTTCAATACCGTGAAGGCTTCTTCCTGTGCGGTACCCCAAAGAAAAGGCACATCTTTCTTTGTAAGCTCATTGAGAGGTGCAGCAATGGTGCTGAAATCTCTCACAAAACGCCTATAGAATCCAGCGAGGCCAAGAAAACTCCTCACTTGTGTGACCGTTTTGGGCTGCGGCCAACTCTCAATAGCGTCAATCTTGGCTTTATCAACTTCAATTCCCTGTGGAGTAACAACATAGCCAAGAAAAGATACTCGATCGGTGCAAAAGGTGCACTTCCCAAGGTTACCAAACAAACGTGCATCACGTAGAGCAATAAAAACAGCACGTAAATGTTCCAAATGTTCTTCCAAAGATCTTCTATAAATCAATATGTCATCAAAGTAAACTACCACAAATCGTCCAATGAAAGCACGTAAAACTTCGTTCATTAATCTCATGAATGTACTAGGTGCATTAGTTAACCCAAAAGGCATGACTAACCACTCATATAATCCAAACTTAGTTTTAAATGCTGTTTTCCATTCATCTCCCAATTTCATACGAAGTTGATGATATCCACTACGCAAATCAACTTTGGAGAATATTGTAGAGCCACTCAATTCATCAAGCATATCATCTAACCTAGGAATAGGATGACGATAATGAATAGTAATATTATTAATGCCTCTACAATCAACATACATATGTGATGTACCATCCTTTTTCGGCACTAGAATAATAGGAACAGCACAAGGACTAAGGGATTCGCGTATATAACCTTTGTCGAGAAGCTCTTGTACTTGACGCATAATCTCCTTCGTCTCCTCTGGATTGGTACGGTATGGTGCACGGTTTGGCAGTGAAGCACCGGGAATTAAGTTAATCTGATGCTCAATCCCTCGAATAGGCGGTAATCCCGGTGGCACGTCTTGTGGAAAGACGTCAGCGAACTCATGCAAAATGTTAGTGACAGCAGGAGGCAAAGAGGAAGGCACGTCCTTGAATGAAAATAATGCCTCTTTGCACACAAAAGCATAGCAAACAGATTTGCTGAAATCTAGCTCATCAATATCAGATTTGGTGGCAAATAAACATGCACTTTTAAATTTAATTTCAGAAGCAACACTAGATGGTTTATTATTAGGCTTCATTTGTTGCTCAAATTCTTTTGCCACAATCTGATTTTCACTCTTATTCTTCTCCTGTTTTGCTTTATTAGCTCTATTAATATCATCTTTCAAAATGGAATCAGGAGTCATAGGAAGCAAAGTAATATTTTTATCCTTATGAACAAGAGTATAGTGATTGTTTCTACCATGGTGTACAGAATTTTTATCAAATTGCCATGGTCTACCAAGTAATAAGGAACATGCTTGCATAGGTACCACATCACAATCAACATAATCAGCATATGTAGAGATACTAAAATGCACACGAACAGTACGTGTTACCTTAACATTGCCGCTGTTGTTGAACCATTGGATGTAGTAAGGATGTGGATGTGGTCTTGTGCCGAGAGAAAGCTTCTCCACCATCTCCATGCTAGCCAAGTTATTGCAGCTCCCTCCGTCTATGATGACGCGCACAGAACGTTCCTTCACAACTCCCTTGGTATGGAACAAATTGTGCCTCTGATTTTGCTCAGCTTGTGTGACCTGCACACTCAAAACACGTTGAGCAACTAAACATTCATACCTGTCAGCGTCTTCAGGAGCCATGTATTGCGTCTCATGATCAGAATCATCTCCACCATGTTCTTCACGTGTAATAAGAGCCAAAGTCTCCTCATCATAGTCACTAGCGGACTCATATCCACCATCCTCGGTAGCAATCATCACACGCTGGGATTTGCATTCTCTCGCATAATGACCTCCTCCCTTACAACGACGACAAATAATATCACTTGTGTGCCTCGTTGATGCCATGGAAGAAGAAGAACTCTGTGCAGGCCTGGCAGGTCCGCTCTTGGCAGATAATGGTGGTTATGCCTGTTTTCTTGTATCACGGCTGGATGAGGCACCTGATTGAGGTGCTGGTGCAGTTGAAGTAGAAGATGCATGCGGTGTCGATGATGAAGGTCGGCCTGCGGAAAAGTTAGTTCGTGCCAATGCTTGTCGATCCTGCACTTCACGTTCAGCTTTACAAGCAAGATGGAATAAACGAGTGATATTATTATACTCCTTATAGTCTATAATGGTCTGAATCTCTCTATTTAATCCACCCAGAAAACATGCAAGCATAGCTTCATTCTCCTCAACAATACCACATCTAATCATGCCAGTTTGTAATTCCTGATAATATTCTTCTACAGAATTTTTCCCTTGTCTTAAAGGCTGCAATTTTTGAAGCAATTCACGTTGATAATATGGTGGAACCCAACGCGTACACATAGAAGTTTTCAAAGCAGCCCAAGTAGTTGGAATAGGATATAATCTACAATGTTCAGACCACCATACACATGCAAAACTAGTGAAAGCACAAATAGCAGCAGCAACCCGTATCTCCTCAGGATATTGTAAACATGTAAATCGTTGTTCAGTTTCTAACTCCCAAGTAAGATATATATATCAGGAACATATCTACCCTCAAATGGTGGAATATTCAATTTTAGTTTAGGAATATGGACATCATCTCGTACCTGAGGTGGTGGTGCAGGCCTACCATTGCGAATATTTGCATGTGGACGACCTGGTGGGTGTGGTGCAGGTGGTTGCATGTAGTTCTGATTTTGATCAACCTCATCCTCGTAATCTCCCACATAATCATCCTCCTCCGCATCAGCAGCAGGAGCCACAGAAGTATCAACAGCGGCACCAACAGTTTGGCCAAACGCAAGAGGGACATGGCTCACTCGGCGGAGGTCTGTTTCGCGACGTGGAGGTAGTCGTTGTTGTTGTTGTTCGAGAGGCGCGTTAGGTGCAGCGGGTGGTGGTGGTGGAAGACGCGCGAGCAATTCATTAAACTTGTTATCGAGCTTTGTTTCGAACGTCTTCTCCATGCCATCTATCTTCTCCATGGCCTCTTTAAATCTGTTTAACACATCCTGCACCTGTCCACTCATCATTTGCTGAAATTTATCATGCAAATCCTTATACGTCATGTTCTCCCAGTCAGTCTCGTCGGCTTGTGATCCTGCCATGGTTAGCAGCAATAGAAACACACAGAATATGATCCTACAGACTACTAACAAGAGGTGGTGGTGGGTGTCACAAATCCGTGAAGCAAATCTCAAATTCTTACGAGTTCTTACCCAGCAGCAGGCGGTGACCGGGAACCGTTGTAGTCAAAACTCTCAAAGCTTGGATAGAGCGATTACCAGGGAGATTCAAACGCATGACGTAGATGTATGTGGAGCTAGGAAGGCTTATAATATGGTAGCAAAAAGGGTCAGCAATAATCAATTCAGAGATGCAAAGTTGAATAAACACTCAACGGCGGTACTGTGCTGGTCCTAGGCTAGACCGTGCTAGAGACGCGAGCCTAGAACACTAACAAAATCATGGCGCTGCACGTAAACAAGGGAAAAGCTCACTCTGGAATTTTTTTTTGCTCTTTTTTTTGCGCTGCTTTTTTTTGCGCTGCTCTTTTTTTGCGAAAAATCACTATAATGGCGAGTGTCTCAAAACTCTTCCCAGGTCAAACTGACAGGATGGGCACGAAATTTTTTTTTTCGACCAATTTTTTTTTCGACTGCCCGGACCCAAAAACTGGAAACGGGTCAAAAAAACTTTCTATAATGGCGACTGTCTCAATACTCTTAGAAACACCTAAAAAATAGGATAGCCAGAAATTTTTTCGACAAGTGCATTTTCGGAAAATTTTGGGCCTAAACGGAGGGTGGTTTCCGGACTTTTTTTTTGGGCCTAAACGGAGGGCCTAAATAGTCTTTTTTTTCTGAAACCTACTCCGGCAAGGAAACACGAATCGGAAACTAGATGAATCTCGAAAACAAACCTAATATGCAAGGAACTCGGATTGGTGGTGGATATATGGTGGTGGTATATGGCAGCGGTGGTGGCAGCAGTGGTAGTATATGGATATGGCTCGGTGGTGGTATATGGACACAGATTGGTGGTGGTATATGGATACGGATTCAGAGCGGTGGTGGTAGGTGGCAGGGGCGATGATGATGGTGCGGTGGCGGCGTGACAACTTATGACCAGAACTCGAAACTCTAAAAGACTAGACGCTAAGACCAGCAACTAGACACGACGATGCAACCACAAATTCAACAAAGCAAAACCCTAAAAAGATTATGCAAAGGCTCAGATTGGTTCGGATATGATGAACTAACCCTAATTTTTTTGTGGCTTTTTCGTGACTGTAGGAATGAAGAACAAACTCGATCTAAACTACGAAAAACTATAAAATCTCACCGAGCAACCTGGAAATCTGATACCACTTGATAGAGGCAAAGGTGTCCGGTCTTTTGATGAGATGATGGATATCGCTTTGGTGGAAGTCGACTTTGACTATCCGACTACGAACGTGCAACGACGTCGCGCCTTAGCAATCGCTAAACCAACTCCGAGAGGTTATTCACCACGCCGGAGCACGATCAACCTGACCACGAGGGTCTGTTTCCTGCGAGCAAACGAACAAACAAGCAAGAAATTGAGATTGCAATCTGGATATTGCGAATATAAGATGAAAGCTTTATTGATCAAGGTGGGGTTCTGTGACCCTTTTGTCTGGTCGTTGAACACAAACGAAGTACGCGAAGTTGCAGCTATGGAAAACTTTAATCTAATCAAAACCCAAAGTCTAAACGGTGCCCTAAGGGCTGTATATATGGAGGAAGAGAGGGGGAATTTCGTGGCCCTTGGTGGAGGGGTCCGAAATCAACCCTATCTCTTGTTTTCCCACACATACGGACTCTAAAAATAGCCTATACTAATGTATTTCGAAATTACATGGGCCTAGCCCAATAAAAAGGTGACGTAGCACCTATAATAGCCTCTGGACGAAATTTATGAAGTGGCATCTTGTATATTTCATCCAAGGCTTCATGCACTCATTATGGTGGCTTCAAAGACCTGAAATCATCACTCGTAACTTCGTTCTTGTTCCCCTTGCGCATGCCATCATCTCCATGCTTTATCTTGCTCCAATGTTCATCCTTCTCCAAGCTAGGCCCTTCATTTGTAAGCAAAACAAATGTATCCAATTTAGGCAGCATCATATTCTCATGAACATTAGAATCATTACCAAGAAACGAAAGTACCTGGTAATTTAGTTGGTGTGCGCGAGCTCTAGTAATTGGTCCAGTATGTATAGCAGCAGGGGCTGTGGGTGTAACAATGGTATTGTTGTCCTCATCAGGATTGCTATGTTATGCTCGTAGACGTGGATTGGGTGAGTGTCTCCATGATAGATGTGAGTATTTGTTAACTAATGGTTAACTTAAGGTGGCTACTTAAATATACATCTCGGTGGATTGGAGGGCGAGATTCATCCTAAGGGGGGTAGGTTTTTAACATCCCAAATTTCCAATTTGGAATGTTATACATAGGTCATCATTGCATATCATATTTTATTGCATTTTGGTTGATCCTAGAAATTCTAAGCAACTCAAGGACCCACAGAGAGAGTTGGGGATTTCAATTATTTTCATATTTGAGTTTTCTCAAATATTAAAAAAAGGATCATTTTGGTTGCAATCATTTTCTCTCCAATATTTCCAATGTCAAAATAAAAGAGAGGGCATAAAATGACTTCTCCAAAATAAAAGAAATATTGTAGGAAAAATGTTAAAATCAGATTGGTATTTTATTTGGAGTTATTTGCTATTTTATTTGAATTAGGAAAATATGCATGTTTTAAAATTGCATTTTTAGGCCAGAAAATGTTTACTTTTTTCTAAATATTTTGTTTAGACGGTGAAAATTGTTTTTGGCATTTTTAGAATTTTTTATATTTTATTAGGATTTTTCTGTTTTGACGGAATTATTTAAAAAGAAAATTCCCGCGGACCGAACTGTGCCGAAGGCCTAGCCAGCCCACCTGCGCCGCCGCTCGGGGTTGCCCCCACCCCATGCCGGACACCCCCCGACCTCCTATAAGTACCGCGCCGCCGCCGCCCCTCTCCGCCACCCACCACCGCTCCGCCACTGCATCCTGCCACCACTGACGCCCCCAAGCGCCACCGCCGCCGCGCTGCCGCCTCCCGTCGCCCCTCACCCCAGCAGCCGTCGGAGCCCCGCCGACGCCCCCGCCCCGCCGGAGCCTCACCGGTGGTAGATGCCGCCGCCGCCGTTTCTGTTTTTTTCTCAGAAAACCGTTTGGTTTTTTCTTAGAAACCTAGATCTGTTTTTTTAGAATAGATAGGTTTGGTTTTTTCAGTTTAGTTAATTAGCGGACGTTCGTCTGTATGTTCGTTTTAATGAACATTGTTCGTCAGTTAGTCGCAGACAGCGAACATTCGTTCGTTAGCCTGTTCGTCTCATTTTATTTTCCAGGGTTTTATTTGCGATTATTTTCGATCGTGATTTCTACCCTGATCTTCAATCTAGTATAACTTTTCGCTTGTTTATCCAAATTAGATGAAACAAGCGCCTAGATCTTCATCTCAAAGCCCTTTTTTTATTTAACCAACTTGAACATAATTTTGTTACTGTAAAATTTGACTCTAGTCCATATTAATAAATGATTCTTATTTCTTTCGTAGTTTGAGTTTCGTTGCTCCGTTTGATTTGATTTCTCTTGCAAAACCGGAGTTCTTCAGTTGAACTTTCTGGTTAGATCTTCTTATTTGAGTTTTACCCGTGCTTCTACTTTGAGTGCTTGTGTATGTTGTTGTTTGTTTGTGATAGGATTCCCGGAGTGCGAAGCGTGCTACTACGAGTCTCTAGGTTTTGCGGATCATCAGGAAGGCAAGTAACACTTTGATCATACCCCTTTATTACCAGTTTTTATGCATTAGTTTCAATCCTCAAACATTGCATGGTTAGGATCTGAATAACATGTGGGTTTGAGAAGTAGATGATGAGGTAGAACCTATTGCCCTTTTATTATCAAACCTTTGGGAGTTACTTCTATGTTATGCTCAGGATTGCTATGCTATGCTCGTAGATGTGGATTGGGTGAGTGTATCCATGACAGATGTGAGTATTTGTTAATTAATGGTTAACTTAAGGTGGCTACTTAGATACACATCTGGGTGGATTGTTTGCGGGCACCTGGAGAATCCAGTGTTGTCCTAGGATATCCCAGAGTACCCGTGAGATCATCCTACGGTTCGCCACCCGGGCTCAAAGGGATCATAAGATTATTCATGCTAGAAACTTCCGTGTGCAGCCACAAGCTATTATGGGCTCTAGCATAGTTGAGTATGTTGCATGAACTCTTTCAGTGGTGGGCTAGCAGATGTAGGGGAAAGTAGGTGTAACTGTCCATCCAGAGTAAAGAGTTAATGTTTCTAAAAGACTGTGTCTTGGTCATCCGTTTCTCAAACATCATGGAGTGCGAGAAATTCAATGGAGGAGATCGAGTCTTGTGGGGAAAAGTGCGCAAACCTCTACAGAGTGTACAAACTAATCATGGTTAGCCGTGTCCCCGGTTATGGACATCTTGAGTATCTGGTTCTTGGATTATCATGTTGATCTCATCACTCTAAATTAATTTTTTGGGTTTAATGATATTGCTTAATTGGGATTGAGTTGGAGAACCTTCTCAATGTTTAACAATCATGATGTTAAATAAAATTTATTCCTTTGTTGTAGGAAAAAATTGGCTTTATGCAAAACAGTAACCATAGAGCTTTCCACCAGCCATATATGCATCTAGTGATAGCATTTATTCTATTCATTACTCTTTGTGTTACATTGCCAGCATATTCCATGTGCTGACCCATTTCGGGCTGCAACATCTCATGTTGCAGACTTTTCAAATGACGAGTACGGTGCCATAGGTCGTTGTTGTTCACTCAGCTATGCAGTTGGAGTTGATGGACTCACTTTATCTTCCAAGCCTGCCGATGTTATCTTATTTAGATGGCTTTAAGCCATATTATTGTTATAAGTTCTCTTTTGAGACATTCGATGTAATAAGTATGTGATTGAAACTCTGTTATAAATCCTCAAGTACTGTGCGTCTCAGCATTACCGATCCAGGGATGACACTGATGCACAGAGACTAGACTGTTTGAGGTCTGGTCGCTACTCAATTGAAGTACAAGCAAGAATATGATAATGCAATCCGAATATTACGAATATATATGAAGTGTTGGTAAAGGTGGGGATCCGAAAGCGGTCTTGGTCTGGTCTTTGGACACAAATGCAGTACACGAAGTTGCAATGGCTAAGTTTTAACTAAACAAATCCCAAGGGAAAAGCTACTAGATTGATCTACTTATATAGGAGCAATGGGTGGCAGCCAAGGAGGTGGGAGGACGTCCCAAGGCATCCTAAAACCAACCCTAGGTCGTACAAGGCTCATGGGCCCAAGTGGAGGTGATGCAACACCTTTGGACTTGTAATTTGACTCAGATTCTACTACAGCATCAGATTGTTTCATCAATATCTCAATGCTCCGGATTAATTTGAAGGTGAATCCAATTGGGTTGGAAAGAGCATGAAATCTACTTTCCAACAAAAAAATCACCCAATTTGGAGTCTGGATAAAAATGATCTTGGCGTTTAGAGTTAGGTATGTTTGTGCAGTCCGAATCTGAGTCCAGAAAGTGAGAGACTTGGACTCTATCTTCTCCTGGCCCCAAAGTGACGTGAGAGGACTTTTTGAACAGCACCTAGACTTCTCTTTTTCCCTTATATTCATATGTGGATTGTACAAATGTCCCGTACACCTGCAGTTAACATGGCACAAAAGTCTGTGAAGTATTTTTGTCTTGGATAACATAAATAAATTATTGCCTAGTTTGCATTACAAATCACCTCACAAATATGCATGTATTCAACATTTTTTGGTGTATCCAAGGTAGTCATGTCCTCATCAAGAACCGGCCAGGCAAGACTCGGTCGGATCCATGCTTTTTTTGGTTTCACTCATGGATCAGGCGATTCTGCGTCTGGCGGCAACACGTTGGTCAACTCGAACGGCGAGTCTTTGGTTGGGGATACCGATTCAATTCTTTTGCTTTTCAATGATAGGTTGGGGGGCTACTCCAATGATGAGATCGATCTGGAGGTTTTCGATCCGCCTCGCCGCACGACTGTCTACAAGATGGGAAATTAGAACCTGGTTAGGACTGCGCCAGCTCACAATTCCACGGCGACTGGTGCTCTGGTGGCGGTTTCGGTTTCTGATGTAACCGTCTCAAGCTAGACGCCGGCTCAGGCGCTGGCAGAGTTGATGACTGCTCTGGGCATGCTCTTGACGGATCCAGTAACCAATGAGAACATGGCCCAGCGCAACACGGAGGTTACAAAGCTTCGCGAGTAGATGGCCAAAATCCAGGAGGATATTAATACAGAGAATGTTGGCATGGCAGAGACACAGGCCCACATCCTTAGCAAAACCGAGTGTTTGAAAGCATAAGCTCTTCATCTCAGTTTCCGTCGAAATGAAAATTCGGTGGTACACTAGAGGACACATCCGAGTCGGCTGCCAGCAGGCTTTGAGCCCACGCGACTGTTTGACACACCGCAAGATGCGCCTATCCTAGGGGCAGGCGTTGGCACGATAGAAGCAGTACTCGTCATACCCCAATTGACTCAGAACATACCTCCAAACACAACCAGTTGTACTAGCCGGCTCAACAATACCAACTGGCTCAGTAACCATTGCCAGCTTGACAACACTAGCCACAGTCGGCCCAGTAGCAGTCACTGGTCTAGTACCTGCTTCATCGTTCCTGAACACCAGCTGGTCATTATTCCAACCCGGTTGATAACATGCTGGTAGCAAATCATAACGTCACTGCAATTTTGATTACCGGAAATGGCCCGCTAGAGATTGAGGCCAAGAACTCTATTAAGATACTAAATACTGCGGTCATGCAGCAGGCAAATTACTCTCATAGCCAGCACCGGCTTCATTCGACCCCTCATCAGAGTTGTTCCAGGAGTCGACACACTGAGTCACCAGGACTCTCTAGCAGCACACATCAGCGGAGGGAACCACACCCACCCCGACTCAGGAACAGCTAGCGTCTCAGATGCACAGGTGATTGTGGATGCTGCCCGTGCTACGCGAGGGGCGGGGGCGCCCAATGCAGGTGCAACATATGCTCAGCCTATAGTACAACCCCCACTGACCATAATTCAACTGGCACTACGTACCACTGGACGAACTATCGGTACTCCCTGCTTAGGGCCGGCACTACGGGATGCATGCATGCCTCGGGACTTCAAGGGTGCCCACAAGGTGTTTAATTATACAGTTGATCTAGAGCCGGTTGAGTGGCTTGAGAGTTATGAGTTAGCCATGGATATGTTGGAAGTCAGCGGTGCGGTTTGTGCTTGCTATCAGACA
Organism: Triticum aestivum; assembly: GCF_018294505.1. Lineage (NCBI taxonomy): Eukaryota > Viridiplantae > Streptophyta > Magnoliopsida > Poales > Poaceae > Triticum > Triticum aestivum. The sequence continues at coordinate 266,418,478 of NC_057795.1, read as the reverse complement.
ATGATGTTAGAAGGGCCAACACACACGTGGTTGAAGAACTTGCCCCAAGTTAATCAACACCTAGGAAGAGCTGAAGGAGCGCTTCATCAAGAATTTTCAAGGGACCTGCAAACGCCCGACAATGGTTGTTGATCTAGAGCATTGCGTTCAATGTGACGATGAGTTTTCACATCACTCGTCACGTCATGTTGTGGAGATTATTCATTCTTCAGAAAGCATCACAACTTCTCAAGCCGTCCTTATTCTAGAGAAGAATTGTCGTTTCCAGCCTTTTGTTCATAAGCTTGGACATCTGAAGCTGAAGGTGCAAGATATGGGTGATCTCATGGATATTCTGACTCACTATGCTGAGTTTGACAATACAAAAGGATCCAACCTCCGATGATGAGAAGTCTGGCAAGGGCAAGAAAAATAGTGGCAAGGGCCATCAGTATAGTGGCAAGAAGGGCAACCATGGCAACAAAGGTGTCAATAAACGCAAGAATATTGATAGAGTTTCGGATTTTGCTGCCAATACAAACGCCAATTTCAAGAGTCAGTGTCGAAACAACAATTCTAATTCGACCTACTATGAAAATCGTCCCCGTAATTATGAGGAACCCCTCAAAGGCCCGTGCCCAAAACACAGTGTGGATGGAAAGCCGAAAAATCATTCCTAGGAGAACTAATTCATTATTATGCAGGAATTTCATAATCTGGCCTTTCAGAACCATCACAATGGTGGAGGCGAAAGTGGACCCTCAGGAAATCCTCAAGCTGGCGGCTCAGGTGTTGGATTTCTAGGTGCCGGATTCCAGGGAACTTACCTCAGAGCCGGGTTCCAGGGATCGGGTGGCCAAGGATCTGCTTTCCAGGAGTCTAGCAATGGGGGAGGCAATAACCACTGATCTGGTCAGGGAAATCAGAACCAGGGAAGTCAGTACAGGTTTTAGAGCAATCCAAAGCAGTTGAACGGTGATTAGTATCACGTCTTCACCACTAGTACTTGCAAACATGATCGAAAACTCCAAAGGTGAGTCGTCAATTTAGTTGAACTGGCAGTTTTGGAGTATTTGAACTGATCGGAGCAGCCTATAACTTGGTGTCAGGCGGATCATCCTTCTCGGGTTGACAATCTGGGTTGGCTTGCCTTCGTAGTGCCACCTCAAGTCGGCAGTTATAATCTCACTAAGGTACTCATGGATGGTGGGAGCAGCATCAACATCCTCTACCATGATACTTTCAAGCGAATGAATTTGTTAGAGAAACAACTCAAGCCGTCATCTATGGTGTCTCACGGAATAGTTCCCGGCAAGTCGGCATATCCTATTGGTAAAAATCTCTTTGGAAGTCGCCTTTGGCACTGAATTCAACTACAGAACTGAATTTTTGATGTTTGAGGTGGTCAAAATAAAAAGTCCTTACCATGCTCTGTTCGGGAAGTTGGCTTATGCTCATTTTATGGCCCATCATTGCTATGTTTATTTGAAGCTCAAGATGCCAGGGCCCGAGGGAACTATCACGGTCAATGGTGACAGGAAAATTACTCTCCAACGTGCGGAAGGATATGCAGCTTATGCCGAGTCGACCCGTGCGGCCGAGGAGTTAAAATTCTATAACGCTAATAATGTAGGGTGGAACCCTGGTGTCTCTTCTTTCACGAATTGGAAAGGGATTACTTGAAGAACACAAATAACATGAGGAAGAATGGGGAGAAATCACAAGAGGAACACTCAAGAACAAGTCCAATCACACATCCACCAGACTCAAGTCCACACCAGATCCACAAAGATACATGAACAGCAAAGGGAAAGATACAAGGTAGAGTTCATCTAAAATCCAAGAGGAGATGAGGTCTTGATGATCTAGATAGATCCTTCCCACGATGGGGGTGTTGAATCCCTCGGGATCTTCACACATGGAGGCCTTGAACTCCATGGAAGTCTCTCTCTCTCTCTCTCTCTCTCTCTCTCTCTCTGTTAAGAGGAGTAGAGGTAGGAGCAAAACTCAACTCGAATGAGCTATCACATTGCTAACACTAAAACGTAGGTGGAGGAGGAGTATATGCACGCAGGCATGATCCGGATCTAGGTGTTGGTCGGATGATTCAGGCGTCGGAGGTTCGGATGATCCACGTGGTCGTCCGGATTGCCCGGCTGTGTTGTCGCAGTCGTCCTGGGTCCAGATGTCCGGGTCGGTGTCCGGACATCCGGGTGGGTCCGGATGAGCTGGGTGTTGGTCTAGATGATCCGGCTTTGCTCGGTGGGGTGTTGTGGTCTTTGGGCATGTTACCTGGGTTGTCTGGGCCAGGGTCCGGATCATCCGGGCTTGGTCCAAATCATCCAGGTGGTGGTCCGGATCATCCGAGGAAGCTCTATCTTTCTCCTTTTCTTCTCCTTCTTTGTGTTCTTCTCCCTCCATTCTTCGGCCTTGCTCCTTACCTTCTCCATGGATGGTTCCCTGGTACCTGAGTATACAAAGTATCTCCTTTTGAGGTAGTAGCCATGTCTCATGTGAGTCCAGAGGGAGTTGCAAGAGGAGAGATGTCACCTCGGTCTCGACATCGCTTGCATGTGCTCGTGTCATTGGTCCACTTGGCACTTGGGGAGATGAAGGTAGGTCCATGTGGATGATCGTGGGATGATCCGCATCATCTCCCCTCCCCTTGTGAAAGATCCGATCTCGGATCTGAAACCTCATCACCATGGAAGGCAGAGAGATCCTTGACATTGAAGATGTCGCTCACGCTATACTTGTCCCGTGGGATGTCGATCTTCTATGCATTGTTGTTGTAGCATGCGACCATCTTTAGTGGTCCATTGGCTCGAGGTAGTAGTTTGGACTTGCGTTTGGTGGGATCCCTGCGGAGGTGTAGCCAAAAAAGATCGCTGGTGTTGAACACCATGGGGTGCTTGTTGATGTTGATCTTCGTCGCAGGACGCTGAACTTGGCGCTCGATGGTGTGCGATGTATCCTCATGCACCTTCTTGAGGTAGCTTGCTCGTGCACTCGCATCCATGTTGATGCGCTCTTGTAGTGGTAGTGGTAGGATGTCCAATGAGGACAATGGGTTGAATCCGTAGACGACCTCGAAGGGGGACTTGCCAGTAGTAGGATGTCTTGCGCGATTGTAGGTGTACTCGGCAATGGGCAAGCATTCCTCCCACTCCTTGATGATCTTCTTGATTAACACGCAGAGTAGAGTTGATAGCATCCGGTTGGTTACTTCCGTTTGGCCGTCGGTTTGTGGATGGTATGCCGATGAGAAGAGTAGCTTAATCCCGAGCTCGGCGTATAGTATCTTCCAAAAGTAGCTAAGGAACTTGACGTCGTGGTCCAAAACAATTGTCTTGGGCACTCTTGTAAATGCACGATTTCCCTACAAAAGAGATATGCAACATGTGAAGCATTGTCTATCTTATTGCATGAGATAAAGTGTGCCATCTTAGAGAATCGGTCCACAACAACAAATACCGAATCTTTTCCACTTTTAGTCATAGGAAAACCAAGCACAAAGTCCATACTAATATCTTCCCATGGGTGATACGGAATAGGAAGTGACATATAGAGACCATGTGATTGAGCTTTAGACCTAGCTTTGCGACATGTAGAGCACCGGTTGGTATAGCGTGAGATGTCACAAAACATCTTGGGCCAAAAATAGTTCTTGGAGAGCGTAGCTAATGTCTTTTCATGTCCAAAGTGTCCCATAAGTCCTCCACCATGAGCCTATTGCAAAAGCAACAAACGAAGAGAAGACTCGGTGATACAAAGCATGTTGGCTCGCATTGTATAATCATCCTTGATATAATATCACTCAAAAGTGGTATGCATAACATTTGGCATAAGGGGTAGCAAATGAAGTATCATGCACATTGATGAGGACAACAACACTATAGTTACACCCACAACTCGTGCTGCTATACATACTGGATCTTACTAGAGCTCGTGCACGCCAATTAAATTACCAGGTACTTTTGTTTCTTGGTAATGATTCTAATGTTCATGAGAATATGATGGTGCCTAAATTGGATACATTTGTTTTGCTTACAAATGAAGGGCCTAGCATGGACAAGAGGGATGAACACTTGAGCAAGATTAAGCATGGCGAGGATGGCATGCGCAAGGGGAACAACACTGGAGTTTCAAGTGATGATTTTAGGACTTTGAAGCCACCCTAATGTGTGTATGAAGGCTTGGACGAAATATACAAGATGCAACTTCCTAAATTTCGGCCAGGTGTTGCATCGCCTTATTTGTGGCCAAGCCCATGTAATTTCGAAATACTTGAGTATATGCATTTTTTAGAGTCCGTATGTGTGGGGAAACAAGAGTTAGGGTTGGTTTTAGACCCCTCCTCCAAGGGCCACAAAATCCACCCCCCTCTTTCTCCATATATATAGCCCTTAGGGTTAGACTGGGTTTTGTTTAGATTAAAAGTTCGCCATAGCTGCAACTTCGCGTACTTCGTTTGTGTTCAACGACCAGACCAAGACGTCACAAAACCCCACTTTATCATTAAATCTTTCCTCTTTTATTCGCAATATCTAGATTGCAATTTTAGTTCCTTGCTTGCTCTTCATTTGCTTGCAGGAAATAGACCATCGTGGTCAGGTTGATCTTGCTCCGGCATGGTCAATAACCTCTCAGAATTGGTTTAGCAATTTCTAAGGTGCGACGTCCTCGCACGTTCGTAGTCGGGTCGTCAAAGTCTATTCCACCAAAAATGATAGCCACTATCTCATCGAAAGATAGGATACCTTTGCCTCTATCAAGTGGTATCAGATTTCCAGGTTTCTCAGTGAGATTTTATAGTTTTTTCTAGCTTAGATCAACTCTGTTCTTCATACCTATAGTCCACAAAAAAGCCAAAAAAAATTAGGCTTAGTTCATCATATCCTAACCAATCTGAGCCATAGCATAACCTTTTTTGTATTTGCTTTGTTGAATTTGCGGTTGCATCGTCCTGTCAAGTTGCTGGTCTTAGTCCATGTACCACCGACCTACATATCTCTGCCACCAGTCTGAGTTCCACTAGATTCATCTCCGCCACCAGTCCGAGTTCCACCAGATTCATCTCTGCCACCAGTCCGAGCTCGACCAGATTCATCTCCGCCACCAGTCCGAGTCCAGTATTTGTTGCTTTGTTTTCTATTTATAGATCACGCCAAACTACAAGTCGTGACCAAGTTGGACTCCCCAACTTTTGTGCCACCCGTAGAAGAAAAATGGCTCCCGTTTCAAAAAAACTAAGTCTGGAAAAATTCTGGCTAGGTAGTTTTTAGGCCATTTGTAGACTTTTCCGGAAAAAAAATTGCGGAGCAAAAAAAGGAAAAAAAATGAAAAAAATATAAAAAAATTAGAGTGTGCTCCTCCTGTATTTACGTGCAGCGCCGTGATTTTGTTAGTGTTCTTGGCTCGCGTCTCTAGCATGGTCTAGCCTAGGACCAGCACAGTACCATCGTTGAGCGTGTATTCAACTTTGCATCTCTAAATTGACTATTGCTGACATTTTATGCTACCATATCATAAGCCTTCCTAGCTCCACCTACATCTACGTCGTGTGTTTGACACCACCTGGCAATCACTCTGTCCAAGCCTTGAGAGTTTTGACTACAACGGTTGCCGATCACCACCTGCTGCTGGCTAAGAACTGGTAAGAATTTGGGATTTGCTTGAAGGATTTGTGACACTCCGCCACCACCACTTTAGTAGTCTGTAGGATCATATTCTTGTGTGTTTTTATTGCTGCTAACCATGGCAGGACCACAAGCAAACAAGATTGACTGGGAGAACATGACGAAGAAGGAGCTTCATGATAAATTTCAGTAAATGTTGATTCAACAGGTGGAAGACGTAATAGCCAGCTTTGGAAAGGCACATGAGAGGATTGATGACGTTGAGAAGATAACTGACACCAAGTTGGATGCCAAGTGTGATGTAGCACTCACACGTCTGCCACAACCACCACCCGCATATGCTACACCATTGCAACAACATCAACAACCACCTCCACGCCGCAATCCAGCAGGGCGAGCGCAGTGTGTTCCTCTTGTGCTAGGACAACCTTCTGGTGCTGTTGCTACTGATGTAGATGCTTCTGTAGCTCATGCTGCTACTGCAGAGGTGGAGGACTATTACGAGGATGTGGTCGATCAAAATTAGAACTACATTCAACCACCAGCACCACCACCAGTAGGTCGACCTCATGCATATAATCGCAATGGTAGGGTTGCAACACCATCTCAGGTATGAGGTTATGACCATATTCCTAAACTAAAATTGAATATTCCACCGTTTGAGGGTAGATACATTCCTAATGTATATCTTACTTGGGAGTTAGAAACTGAACAACGTTTCACATGCTTACAATGTCCCGAGGATAGACGTGTTGCTGCTAATGTTTGTGAATTCACTAGTTTTGCTTCTGTTTGGTGGTCTGAACATTGTCGATTATATCATGATAATATCCCTACTAATTGGGCTGCTTTGAAAATTGCTATGCATACTCGTTGGGTTCCACCATATTATCAACGTGAATTACTTCAAAAATTGCAGTGTTTCAGACAAGGAAAAATTATGTAGAAGAATATTATGAGGAGTTACAAACTGGCATGATTAGATGTGGTATTCTTGAGGATAATGAAGCTATGCTTGCATGTTTTATCGGTGGATTAAATAGATAGATTCACAAAATATCACTCGTTTATTCCATCTTGCTTGTAAAGCTGAATGTGAAGTGCAGGATTGACAGGCATTGACACGAACTACCTTTTCTGGATGTCGATCTTCATCATGGACACCGCATGCATCCTCTACTTCCACACATTCTACTGTACCGACACCTCCGTCAGCTACCACCTCCAGTCGTGATACAAGAAAGTAGGCACAACCACCACTATCTGCCAAGAGCACACCTACCGGGCCTGCACATAGCTCTTCTTCATCCATGGCATCAACTGGGCACACACATGATATTATTTGTCGTCGTTGTAAGAGGGTAGAGGTCATTATGTGAGAGAATGCAAATCTCCGCGTGTTATGATTGCTACTGAGGATGGTGGTATGAGTCCACTAGTGACTATGATGAGGAGACTTTGGCTCTTATTACAAGTGAAGAACATGGTGGAGATGATTCTGATCATGAGATGCAATACATGGCTGCTGAAGAGGTTGACAATTATGAAAGTTTAGTTGCTTAACGTGTTTTGAGTGTGCAGGTCACACAAGCTAAGCAAAGTCAGAGGCATAATTTGTTCCATACAAAGGGAGTTGTGAAGGAACGTTTTGTTTGCGTCATCATAGATGGAGGGAGCTGCAACAACTTGGCTAGCATGAAGATGGTGGAGAAGCTATCTCTCACCACAAGACCACATCCACATCCTTACTACATCCAATGGTTCCACAACAGCGAGAAGGTTAAGGTAACACGTATTGTTCGTGTGCATTTTAGTATCTCTACATATGATGATTATGTTGATTGGGATGTGGTACCCATGCAAGCATGTTCCTTATTACTTGGTAGACCATGGCAATTTGATAAAAATTATGTACAACATGGTAGAAACAATCAATATACTCTTGTTCATAAGGATAAACATATTACTTTGCTTCCTATGTCTCCTAATTCCATTTTGAAAGATGATATTAATAGAGCTAATAAAGCAAAATAGGAGAAGAATAAGAGTGAAAATCAGATTGTGGCAAAAGAATTTGAGGAACAAATGAAGCCTAATAATAAACCATCTAGTGTTGCTTCTGAAATTAAACTGAAAAGTTCATGTTTACTTGCCACCAAATATGATATTGATGATCTAGATTTCAACAAATCTGTTTGCTATGCATTTGTGTGCAAAGAGGCATTATTTTCATTCGAGGACATGCCTTCCTCTTTGCCTCCTGCTGTCACTAACATTTTGCAGGAGTTCGCAGACGTCTTTCCACAAGATGTGCCACCAGGACTACCACCTATTCGAGGGATTGAGCATCAGACTGACTTAATTCCCGGTGCTTAGCTACCAAACTGTGCGCCATACCGTACCAATCCAGAGGAGACGAAGGAGATTATGCGTCAAGTACAGGAGCTGCTCGACGAAGGTTATATACGCGAATCTCTTAGTCCTTGTGTTGTTCCAATTATACTAGTGCCGAAACCAGATGGTACATCGCATATGTGTGTTGATTTTAGAGGCATTAATAATATTACTATCATAGTGGATACCATCAAATTTGTATGAAATTGGGAGATGAATGGAAAACAACATTTAGAACTAAGTTTGAATTATATGAGTGGTTAGTTATGCCTTTTGGGTTAACTAATGCACCTAGTACTTTCATGAGATTAATGAATGAAGTTTTACGTGCATTCATTGGAGGATTTGTGGTAGTTTACTTTGATGATATACTGATTTATAGCATATCTTTGGAGGAACATTCAGAACATTTATGTGATGTTTTTATTGCTCTACGTGATGCACGTTTGTTTGGTAACCTTGGGAAGTGCACCTTTTGCACCGACCGAGTATCTTTTCTTAGCTATGTTGTTACTCCACGGGGAATTGAAGTTGATAAAGCCAAGATTGAAGCTATTGCGAGTTGGCCGCAGCCCAAAACGGTTTCTATAGGCGTTTTGTGAGAGATTTCAGCACCATTGCTACACCTCTCAATGAGCTTACAAAGAAGGATGTGCCTTTTGTTTGGGGTACCGCATAGGAAGAAGCCTTCACAGTAGTGAAAGATAAGTTGATACATGCTCCTTTACTCCAACTTCCTGATTTTAATAAGACTTTGGAGCTTGAATGTGATGCTAGTGGAATTGGATTAGGAGGTGTGTTATTACAAGATGGCAAACCTGTTGCATACTTTTATGAAAAATTTAGTGGGCCTAGTCGGAACTATTCTACTTATGATAAAGAATTATATTCTCTTGTCCAGACTTTAGAAACATGGCAACATTATTTATGGCCCAAAGAATTTGTAATACATTCTGACCATGAATCTTTGAAACATATTAAAAGTCAAGCAAAATTGAATCATAGACATGCTAAATGGATGGAATTTATTGAGACTTTCCCTTATGTTATTAAACACAAGAAGGGTAAAGAAAATGTTATTGCTGATGTTTTGTCTCGTCACTATACTATGCTTTCACAACTTGACTTTAAAATATTTGGTTTGGAGGCATCAAAGATCAATATGTGCATGATTTTGATTTTAGAGATGTAATGCAGAATTGTAGAGAAGGAAGAACATGGAACAAGTTCGTCGTTAATGATGGATTTGTGTTTCATGCTAACAATCTATGCATTCCATCTAGCTCGGTTCTTATTTTGTGGTTGAAGGAGGCGCATGGATGAGGACTAATGGGACACTTTGGCGTGAACAAGATGGAGTATGTACTTGCTACACATTTCTTTTGGCCAAAGATGAGACGGGATGTTGAGCGATTTATTGCTCGCTGCACTACATGTCAAAAAGCTAAGTCATGACTCAATCCTCATGGTTTATATATGCCTTTGCATGTACCTAGTGTTCCATGGGAGGATATATCTATGGGATTTGTTTTGGGTTTACCTTGAACAAATAAGGGGAGGGATAGCATATTTGTTGTCGTGGATAGATTCTCGAAAATGGCACACTTTATACCATGTCATAAAAGCGATGATGCTGCTAATGTTGCTGGTTTGTTCTTTCCTGAAATTATTCGCTTGCATGGTGTTCCAAATACTATTGTTTCATATCATGATAATAAAATTCTTAGCCACTTTTGGAGATGTTTATGGGCTAAGTTGGGGACTAAACTGCTTTTTAGTACTACAAGGCACCCCCAAACTGATGGACAAGCTGAAGTAGTCAATAGAACATTGTCTACTATGCTTAGGGTTGTTTTGAAGAATAACAAGAAAATGTGGGAAGAATGCTTGCCTCATATTGAATTTGCTTATAATCGTTCGCTGCATTCTACTACTAAGATGTGCCCTTTTGAAATTGTGTATGGTTTCCTACCTCATGCACCTATTGATTTTTTGCCTCTTCCATCTTTGGAGAAGGTTAATTTTGATGCTAAACAACGTGTTGAATTGGTGCATGAGTTAACTAAGGAGAAAAATGAGCGTATGAATGCTAAATATAAACTTGCTGAAGATAGGGGTAGAAAACATGTTGTGTTTGCACCTGGAGATCTTGTGGGGTCATATTTGCGTAAGGATAGATTTCCTAATTTGTGCAAATCAAAGTGAATGCCACGTGTTGATGGTACTTTTAAGGTGTTAGAGAAAATAAATGATAATGCACATAAACTTGAGCTGCATATAGATTTTGGGGTTAGTCCCACTTTTAACATTGCAGATTTGAAGCTTTATTTGGTTGAGGAAGATGAGCTTCCATCGAGGATGATTTCACTTCAAGAAGGGGAGGATGATAGGACATCAATACTACTGTTACACCCATAACCCCTGCTGCTATACATACTGGACCAATTACTAGAGCTCGCGCACGCCAATTAAATTACCAGGTACTTCCGTTTCTTTGTAATGATTCTAATGTTCATGAGAATATGATGCTGCCTAAATTGGATACATTTGTTTTGCTTACAAATGAAGGGCCTAGTATGGACAAGAGGGATGAACACTAGAGCAAGATTATCATGGTGATGATGGCATGCGCAAGGGGAACAACCCTGGAGTTTCAAGTGATGATTTTAGGACTTTGAAGCCACCCTAATGTGTGTATGAAGGCTTGGACGAAATATACAAGATGCCACTTCCTAAGTTTCGTCTAGAGAATATTATAGGTGTCGCGTCGTCTTATTTTTGGGCCACGCCCATGTAATTTTGAATAGAGTATAGGCAGTTTTAGAGTCTGTATATGTGGGGAAACAAGAGTTAGGGTTGGTTTCGGACCCTTCCTCGCAGGGCCACGAAATCCCCCCCCCCCCCCCCGCTCTTTCTCCATATATATAGCCCTGCAGGCAGTGTCTAGACTTTGGGTTTTGTTTAGATTAAAGGTTCGCCATAGCTGTAACTTTGCGTAGACCAGATCAAGATGTCATAGAACCCCACTTGATCAATAAAGATTTCCTCTTCTATTCGCAATATCCAGATTGCAATTTCAGTTTCTTTCTTGTTCCGCGTTTGCTTGCAGGAAATAGACCCTCGTGGTTAGGTTGATCGTGCTTCGGCATGGTCAATAACCTCTCGGATTTGGTTAGCAATTGCTAAGGCGCGACGTCCTCGCACGTTCGTAGTCGGGTCGTCAAAGTCTATTCCACCAATAATGATAGACACCATCTCATCGAAATATGGGACACCTTTGCCTCTATCACGCATACAAGTCTTTAGGGTGCTCAAGTCCTATGACGTTCAATTCAAGTTGAGTTACAAGCATGCATTTGCAGGAAAGAGCATCTGGCACAACATTTTCCTTACACTTGATGTACTTGATCGCATAAGGAAATGACTCAATGAACTCACTCCATTTGTCATGTCGCTTATTCAATTTTGTTTGACCCTTAAGTTATTTAAGCGTCTCATGATCCGTATGAAGAACAAATTCATGAGGTCGAAGATAATGCTCCCAAACATTCAAGACTCTTACCAAAGCATAAAATTCTTTGTTATATATGGGATAGTTAAGTTCTGCACCAGAAAGTTTTTTGCTAATGTAAGTGATGGGTCGCTTCTCTTGCCTCAACACACCACCTATGCCATTACCACTTGTGTTGCAATGCACTTTCAAAGGTTTATCAAAATTAGGTAAGGCAAGTAATGGGGAATGCATAAGCAATTTATTAAGCTCATGGAATGCGGTGTCTTGTGAAGCGCCCCAAACAAATGGTGCATTCTTCTTACTTAATGCATGTAATGGTGATGCAATAGTGCTAAAGTCCTTAACAAATCGATGATAGAAACAGTCTAGGCTAGGGAAACTACATGGTTGTTGCAAATTGGTTGGTTGTGGCCAAGTTTTAATTGCGTCAACTTTAGACTCATCAACATGAACACCCTTAGAAGACACAACAAATCCCAAAAAAACAAGCTTATCAACACGAAAGGTGCATTTCTCCATGTTAGCATAAAGTTGCTTGTTTCTAAGAAATTGCAAGAAGTCCCTAAGATGTATGACATGATCTTCAAGAGATTGACTAAACACACGTATATCATCAAAATATACCACAACACATATGCCGATGTACTTGCGAAACACATAATGCATCACACGCATAAAAGTGCTAGGTGCTTCGGGTAAGACCATAGGCATGACTAACCATTCATACAAGCCAAATTTGGTTTTGAAAGTCATTTTCCATTCATCAGCCTCTTGAATGAGAATTTGATAGTAGCCACTTTTAAGGTCAATTTTTGAGAAAATGGTGGCTCCACTAAGTTCATCTAGCATATCATCAAGGCGTGGAATGGGGTGTCTATAGTGAACAGTGATAGCATTAATGGACGATAATCGAAACACGTGCAAAAACTACCATCTTTCTTAGGCACTATGATAACCAGAATGACACATGGACTTAAGCTCTCACATATATACCCATTTCCATGAGATGTTGGACTTGTCGTCTTGTCTCTTTGGTCTCATAGGGTTTGACGCGGTATGGTGCCTTGTTTGGTAAAGGTGTGCCAAGTGTAAGGTCAATTGTTTGATTCCATGGAGTGGAGGAAGTCCGGAAGGTAGTTCATTAGGGAACATGTCCTTGAATTCTTGCAATAAACGAGACAACCCCAAAGGTAGATGTCGTGAAGTATTAGTCCTCACCACTTCATCTTTGCACACAAGTACAAAGTGAAGAACACTCGATGGGCTCTCACTCACATCCCTGATGTCTCTTTTGGTGGCTAAAAGCACTAAGTTTTTCTTGTCGCTCATCATGGACGCACTAAATTTAGGCTTGTGGCGCTCACTCTCTTTTGGGTTGTTCACTCGCTCACTATTCTCTCCACGACGGGTAGATGCTTGCTTGTCTGTGATCACTTGACTTGGCGACATGGGTCGTAGCATGTACTCCTTGCCCTTATCTTGAAGCTATAATGATTGGTACGCCCGTTATGGATGACACCGCGATTGAATTGCGAAGGTCTTCCTAAGAATAGATGGCACACAGACATAGGAACCACATCACACTCCAAGGTGTCTTTGTATGCACCAATCTTGAAGGAGACTGGAACGGTGTGCTCCGCTTGAACAGTTCCGGAGTCGCTAAGGCATTGGACCTTGTAGGGATGAGGATGCTTCATCTTGACCAATTTTAGCTTGGAACATAGCTCTTCGCTTTCCAAACTATGGCAACTACCTCCGTCCATGATGACCATGACAGAATGTCCATTGATGCTCGCTTTGGTGTGGAAGATATGGCAACATTGGTCTTTGTCTTGTTGGTGTTGAAGGGTCAAGACCTTGGAACAAAAAGAGCAGGGCTCAAATCATTGTCTCCAAAGAGTTGATCACCTTAATCTTGATTCACTTGACGTTGCATGGCCACATGCTCAAGTGCTTCAATTTCTTCCTCACTCATGGACTCATAGGTGCCATCACCATTGGAGATCATGGTGCACCGAGTTGGGCACTCATATGTCTTATGGCCTCGGCCTTGGCATGTGAAGGACTTGATGGAACTCGTTTCGACGGTCTCATCCATTGGAGTAGTTGATGATGAAGCTCTTGGCTCATAGTTGCTTGATGTAGGAGGACGACTTGAAGATGTCGAAGGTTTCTTGTCCCTTGACTTGTGACCATTGCTTGGTGAACCTTTTGTCGAGGTAGAAGGTGTCGTAGTCTTTCAAGCTTGAATGCATGAACTGTAGGTCTTGGAAGAGTACTGGGCGTACTTGTAATCATCTTGCACTTGTCGCTTCGCCTTGGTAGCTTGGTGCACTAGCTCAAGGAGATTGTAGTACGGTTAGAAATCACGATTTTCTTTATAGGTTGGCTGAGTCCATTGAAGAAGCGTGCCATAGTTTGCTCCACATCTTTTGTGACATTGGCTCGTATCATGGTAATCTCCATCTCTTTGTACTACTCTTCAAAGGACTTGGTGTCTTGCTTGAGGAGTTGCAATTTCTTGAAGAGATCTTGAGTATAGTATGTAGGCACAAAACACGCTCTCATGACCTCCTTCATTTGATTCCATGTTGTGATTGGTGGGTCTCCTTTATCTTGGCGCCGCTCGATGACTTGATCCTACCAAATGAGAACATAGTCTTAGAATTCAAGTGAGGCCATGGCAATCTTCTTTTCCTCTTCATAATAGTGAAGACGAAATATCATGTCTACCTTCAATGCCCAAGTGAGGTAGTATTCGGGATCCTTGCTTCTAGAGAACTTAGACATGTTGAACTTGAGGTTGCTATAGCGTTGCTCTTCATTATGTTGGGGCCGATGGTGATAATGCTCTTGCCGTGGTTGCAGGTCTTCAACTGCTTGCTCCTCATGCTCCACTTGATTAGCTTGATGTTGTGGGCAAGGAATTCTTCCACAGTTCTGCATTTCTTGGTGCTCCTCAAGGCGTGCGGCTTATTCTTGTCGCTCTCGTCAGAGGGCCTCTTCTTATTCATGCACACGGCGGTTGCGTTAGTTGACCGAGTGGGTTGCTTCATGTAGAGCACGTTGGGCTTCAAGGGCTTGTTTCTCACGGCATTGTTGCTCCTGTCGGAGGGTGTCACAATCTTGTTTTTTTCTTGTTGTTGTTTGTGTCGTGGAGCTTGCTCTTATTCCATGGGATCATTTGCTTGACGACGATGTCGTTCACATTCCCGAAGGCGGTCTTGTAAACCATTGCCATGAAATGGTTGTGTGGAGCTTTACGATCTTCATGGTCTTGGCAACGATGCGGACAAGCTCGGGGAAGACTTGCATCCGAAGAAGGATCCAAAAAGTGTCGGCTTGAATTGTGCCATCTTGATGATGACGATGTTGTAGAAGAGCAGTTTGACCATCTAGGCACGGAACACTTCCATTTGGGGCGATAGCTTGTCGTGAAGGTAGTACCTTATGCATTGTTCGGATTATTGCAAGTCGGTGGCAGGTTGATCAATGCAGTCGCCCAACGCTTCATTCTCTTGATGAGAAGCTCTATGTACGCCAAATAGTTGATTCTTGGTGATGTAGTTGTTCGGTTCCTCTTCTTGCTCGTCGAAGAGTGCGTAGGTAGAAGTGCTCACCCTATCCATCATCTCAAGAAAATATGTGAGTCGAAGAAAGGAAATAACTAGACCAAATGTACCTTATCTGATATTGAAGATGGATCAATGATCACTTAGTGTAGTATTATGGAAGTAGCATAATTGGTACCGGATCTTGTCAATATCACACCTACACAAGTGAAGCTTTTGGAGTAGCTTACTGAGGATAGAGGCACAAAATTTATGCAATTGTTAGCAAGACTCAATAATGTTGAAAGAGATTACAAATTCACAAGTGAAACAAGTAGACCAATAGCAATGAGTGGCACACAGAAACACACACGATAGAAATGGGGTCGTGAAACCAAGGAATGAGCACAAAATGTGGAATCCACAAAAAACGCTCATGTTGCACAACACTAGAAAGGCGATGGTGTGGTTGCTCAATAGGCGGATACAAAACTTGTGCACAACGTATAAGAGACCAAATGTATTGAGTTTCTATCCCGATTATGCTATGTATGTATGACTCCCGGTGATTCTCGCACAATGATCCAAGATGATCAGATAAGGAAAAACGGTATGCAATGTGGCGATGCTATGGCTATTGCTTACAAGCTCTTTGTTTTCCCTTTGCTTAAAAGCTTTTCTCTCTTTTTGATATTTTCCTTTGGCCACTTATGCAAAATGTTCGAACCAAGATAGTAATGATGTATATGTAGAAACAATTGGGAACACAAGAGATGATACGATGATATATGCATGCTATGATAGCTATGCAAAACGTATATCACTAAAGTGCACAAGTAACATTGCCCGACAATGCTCAAATGGCTAGTCTTGAGAGGAAAGTTGCAAAAAAATTGGCTCGGGGTTCATAATGCAACGGCAATGGAGATGACCAAGTCATGTTGTCGAGGTTACCGTCCTTGCTGATGGTTGATGTTGTCAAAATGTTGAAGTGGTCATTATCGAGCCCATGTCGAATCTGAGCGGCAGTGATGTTGGTGTCCAACCATTCCTAAGTAGCCGAAACACATTAGGAAACCGAAACCACAACTCAAAAAATCTCAATGGCAAGTGTGAAATGATTATAGCAAAAAGCGGTGGTAAGGCTATGGCTGACAAAGGGGTTTGTAGAAGTGGTATGTTGGGGCTCGAATTTGGCGACACGGAAGTGGTGCGGTGGCTGAAATTTCAGGCGAAAATTCAGTTTCGTTAGGTGTAGCCGGATGATCCGGGTCATGGTTCAGCTGATCTGGGCTAGTCCGGATGGTCCGGGTCGGTGTTCGGATGATCTAGGTAGGTCAACTCAGGCGAGTTGGGGCTCGGGATGAGCATGAAAATGGTGGAGAAAAAGAAAAAATGGGGTAATTTCAGGTGGATTTTCTGGTGGGGTGGTGGGGAGAAGATAAATCCACTTGCAACACATAAAATCCATGGATAAAATTCAATAAAACGTCATCAAACCAACTAATCACAATTTTTTTTGGTGTGCCTATTTTTATGGGGATTTTAGAAATTGGACAAAATCACACAAAATTAGGCTAGAAAGTGGGGGCAGGGACTCCAAATTCGTGATCAGCGTGGCTCATGATACCAATATGACGTAGGGTGGAACCCTAATGGCCGATCTTCCACGAATTGGAGGGGTATTCCTCAAAGAGCACGAAGAACATGAGGAAGAACAGTGATAAATCACAATAAAAACACTCAAGAACAAGTCCAATCACACCTCCACTAGACTCAAATCCACACAAGATTCACAAAGATACATGAACAACAAATGGAAAGATACAAGGTAGAGTTCACACCAAATCCAAGAGGAGATGAGGTCCTGATTATCTAGATAGATCCTTCCCACAATCGGGTTCTTGAATCCCTCGGGATCTACTCACATGGAGGCCTTGAAGTCCATGGGAGTGTCTCTCTCTCAAGAGGAGTAGAGGTAGGAGAAAAGCTCAACTAGAATGAGCTATCACATTGCTAACCCTAAAACATAGATGGTGGAGGAGTATATATAGTCTAGTGGTAGATAGAGGTACATGAGTGATGTTGGCTTTAACTACGTCGGTATTTCCGCAAAGAGGAAGGGATGATGCAACACGACAACGGTAGGTATTTCCCTTAGTGATGAGAACAAGGTTATTGAACCAGTAGGAGAACCACGCAACACCACGTAAACACACCTGCACATAAAGAACAAATACTTGCAACCCAACATAAGAGAGGGGTTGTCAATCCCTCGTGGGTAAAAATATAGGTAAAATTGTAGTAGTTTGGATAAGTAGATCTCGCGGGAACGCGAGATAAAATAAGTAAATAAAAATTGCAGCAAGGTATTTTTGTATTTTTGGATTAATAGATCTAAAATAAAACGGAAAAACTAACGCCCACACGTGTGGGTGTTTGCAGATCGCCCACACGCCTCCATCACCACTCATTTTGCCACGTATGTATAGATGACATCAGCAGAAATCTTTTTGGTTTTTGGCTTAAAAATGTTTTGTCTCCTAAATAAAAAAGCAAACTAAAAATCCATTTTCACCATTAAATCCGTCTCGACGAGATCTTCAAAACTAGACCCCATGTTGATATGTTTCGAGGATTTTTTCCCCAGAAGATGCCATGATGTTTACACTATAGTTACCATAGTGCTTAAACTAAAGTTGCCATGTGGCAATTTTAGTTTGTAGATCATGGCAATTTTAGTTTTTTGATGATGGAAATTCCAATACTTTCACCATGAAAATATTTTTTTTATTGAACCATGGCAATTTTAAGTGCATGTATCATGGCAATTTTAGTTTATGGTGCATGGCAAGTCTAGCTTCTTAATTCTTCGTTTTATAATATGTTAAAATTTACTTTTAAATGTAAAATAAAATAGTTGAAACATATCATGGCAACTTCAGTGTAAATATCATGGCAATTCATGTGCAATAGACATGGAAAGTTTTAACCAATTTTTTTTCGCCGAAATATATCGACATGAGATCTAGTTTTGAAGATCTCCTCGCGAGGGATTTAATGGTGAAAACGGATCTTCAATCGGATTTTTCATTTAAGAGATAAAACATTTTAAAAACTTAAAATCCAAAAAGATTCTCGCATGCATGCATGCAATGATGTGGCAATCTATTTGCATTAGAGACATGTGGTGCATCTTCTTTCCTGCCACACGTGTGGCAGTTATCGACGTCCAAAATAAAAGCAAATAAAAATAGATCTTGAAGGAAAATATGATTAAGAAGAGACCCGAGGGCCGTAGATTTCACTAATGGCTTCTCTCGAGAAAAATAGCATATGGTGGGTAAACAAATTACTGTTGGGCAATTGATAGAACTTTAAATAATCATGACGATATCTGGGAAATGATCATTATATAGGCGTCACGTCCAATATTAATAGACCGACTCCTGCCTGCATCTACTACTATTACTCCACACGTCGAACGCTATCCAGCATGCATCTAGTGTATTAAGTTCATGGAGAAATGGAGTAATGCAATAAGAACGATGACATGATGTAGACAAGATCTATTTATGTAGAAATAGACCCCATCTTGTTATCCTTAATAGCAACGATACATACCTGTCGGTTCCCCTTCTGTCACTGGGATCAAGTATCGTAAGATCGAACCCATCACAAAGCACCTCTTCCCATGGCAAGAAAAATCGATCTAGTCAGCCTAACTAAACAAAATATTTGAAGAAGAAATACGAGGCTATAAGTAATCATGCATAGAACAGATCAAAAGACTCAAATAACTTTTGTGGATAAAAACATAGATCTGATCATAAACTCAAAGTTCATCGGATCCCAACAAACACACCGCAAAAAAGAGTTACATCAAATAGATCTCCAAGAGACCATTGTATTGAGAATCAAGAGAGAGAGCGAGAGAGAGAGAGAGAGAGAGGAAGACATCTAGCTACAAACTACGGACCCGAAGGTCTACAATGAACTACTCACGCATCATCGGAGAGGCACCAATGAGGATGACGAACCCCTCCATGATGGTGTCTAGATTGGATCTGGTGGTTCTGGGACTTGTGGCGGCTGGAATTGATTTTAGTTGACTCCCCTAGGGTTTCTGGAATATTGGGGTATTTATAGAGCAAAGAGGCGGTGCGGGAGGAGGCTGAGGTGGGCACAACCCACCTGGGCGTGCCTGGGTCCCCAGGCGCACCCTGGTGGGTTGTGCTCCCCTCGGAGCTCCCCTCAGGTACTTTCTTGGCCCAACAGGTATCTTCTGGTCCAGAAAAAATCCACAAAAAGTTTCACTGCATTTGGACTCCGTTTGATATTGATTTTCTGCAATGTAAAAAACAAGCAGAAAACAGCATCTGGCACTTGGCACTATGTCAATAGGTTAGTCCCAAAAAATGATATAAAGTTGCTATAAAATGATTGTAAAACATCCAAGAATGATAATATAACAGCATCAAACAATAAAAAATTATAGATACGTTGGAGATGTATCAATGGGCCTCGGCCCGAGTAATGCACGCAGGCACGGTCCGGATGATCTGGTCTCCCTAGATGGGGTCTTCATACACTAGGGATCTTATCACATAAAGGACTTGAACTCCATGGGAGTTGTAGTCTCTCTCTCTCTCTCTCTCTCTCTCTCTCTCAAGAGAAGAGTAGTAGGAGCAAAGCTCACATACAAAATGAGCTAAACTAATGATAACCCTAACTAGAGGAAGGGGAAGGAGTTTATATAGGCTAGTACATGAAGGGGGAAGTGAGAAGGGGATACATGGGCCTCTGGCCCAACTCTGCGCGCACGTAGGCGCCGGATGTCCGGGCTAGGGGCCGGATGACTGAGGCTTCGCGAGACGCCAGATGTTCGGCCCGATGGTGGCCAAACTTCGGGTGCGTTCTGTTGTCAATGCCGGATTTCCAGGGGACGGCCGGATGTCTGGGTGTTGGCGAGGCACCGGATGTTCACGGCTGGCGCCAGATGTCTGGTCGCTGATGCTTTTGGATGATTGTTGGTGCAGCTCCTTTGTGGTTGCACAGGCACCGGATGTATGGCCCTTGGCCCGGATGTCCGGTCGTTGTAGCTTCAGTAGCTCCGTCTTCTTTCATCATCGCTTCCATGCTTCCCTCATGGATGGTGTAGTTGTACCCTTGCGCTCGCACTCCTCCTTCTCCTCCATGGTGCTCCGACAAAACCTATGTATGCACATGAGTGGAGTGTCAAGTAGTATACCATCATCGAAGGGGTCAAGTGAACATGCGTAAAGGAATGATTCACCTTTGGGTATGTGAAGTAGATGTCACATGTATCACTTCCCAAATGGGCTCTTGACATGGTGATGTATGTAGGATGCTCTGCATCATCTCCCCCCCCCCTTGGAAAGGTCTGACCTCAGATCGAAAACCAAATCACCATGGGAAAGACATGTCTTCTCCCTATAGAGGTCGACGATCGCCAAGTACTCATCATCTTCAAGTTCGAAATCTCCAATGTCGCACTGTATAGTGATTCCTTCAAAATGAGCAAGTACAACAAACAAGTGTGGTCATATGTGAAGTAGATGTCACACGTATCACTTGCCAAATCCGCTCTTGACATGGTGATGTCTGTAGGATGCTCTGCATCATCTCCCCCCCCCCCCACATTGAAAGGTCCTACCTCAGATCAAAAACCAAATCACCATGGGAAAGAGATGGCTTCTCCATATAGAGATGGACGATCGCCAAGTACTCATCATCTTCAAGCTCGAAATCTCCAATGTCGCACTGTCTAGTGATTCCTTCAAAAACCAATGTGGTTAGCCTTAGTGCAAAACCAAGCATTCAAGAGGTGATTCACCAAACAAGTGTCGTCATCATACAAAGCATATGGTGGGACAAAGGATTGTGACATGGCATGTAAGCACATAAGTTGAGGACAATCAAGGTCATCATGGCAACAAGCATGTAAATGTGAGGTAGTGATGCAAATATGTGTGACAAGAGAATAAGCATCTACCTCGAGATCATAGCAAGCATTCACAAATTTCTCAATGAAAGGTCTATGGTAGGCATATGAATCATTCACTACACCAAATGAAATGAAGTGTCTAAACACATGGGTCAAGTGCAAGACAATCCAAGCATAACATGCATAGGGTGTAGTGAAGATAGTGTGGCACTCAACACAATATAAAGAGCAATTGTCCATCATGTGTGAGGCAATCAACACAAGCATGTAGAAATCAATGGGACATGGCTTATGTGAAGAAATGACATTGTTGCAACCAAGCATATGATAGGATCAAGAACTCAACAAGTTGGATGCAACAGAGAAGGTATATATGTCATGAGGCATGGCCATGTGGCAATCATGAGTGAAAGCAATATCTTGAACATGCGTGCAAATGGTGCAATCAAAACAAGAAGTATGGCCCACAATATTCATGCTCACGGTTTGGGGGTTCTCAAAAGCGAAGGATATCACCTTGAAAGCATGTCCTTATGTGTCCTTCACAATGTTGAAGCACAATAAAGTACGATGTAGAACCGTCGTGGTAGAAGCTGGTTCGCTCTCAAGATCTCGAATGGTCAACTCACATGAAGTAGAAGTCGACACGAAGTCCAAGTTTCCTACACATACACACCACAAAGCAAAGAACGTACGTGCATGGTAGATAAACACATCATCCATCATGATGGTTCTCTTCTCTTGCCCATAACCATTAGAAGCACAAGTGCGTGAATAATATTATGCAAAAATGTTTATATTCATGGCACTAGGTATATGGTGCAAAGAAGTAAGACAAGCATGCTTCACAACAAATATGTAAAAATCTCCAAATATATGCGAGAATGCTATGGGGGCAATCTCATTAGAAAGACTAAAATCATTGTTGCACCCAATACATGGCAAATCATCTAGCATGAGAGAGGCAACGCATGGAGATATATGACAAGAAGCAATAGCAATCATGTGCAAAGCGTCGTAATGGTTTTCATCAACCGCATGAAACGAGCAAGTATGAATCATTGGTGATGCAACAAAGCAAGAAATCATAGTAATCAAGTTGTGCAAACTAGTGGAGCTAAGCTGCAACACACTATAGGAAATCATTGCAATCATGCGATGTGAGTAAATAATAGGCATAGACAATGCACATGACATATCACAAGCACGAACACAATGCATGGTGAAGATATCATCATAGGTATGGGTCACAAATGGAACATGGCAAGAACAAGCAATAACTCCACCAAGCTTGCAAATACACATACAAGTAGTAGAATCAATCATCATGTGTAATGCGAAGCATGGGTCACAAATGCATGTCAAAGGCATAGGAATGAGCATATCATGCAAAGTGAATATGGCAAGATAGGCATAGAATATGTAACTGACAATAACCCATAACCATGTGAGGGCCATGTAGAAGAAATGCGCAAAGTCATGGTGCAATGGAAATGGTGTGAAAACCAATTCAGGGGATCCCAATTCATCGTTGCTCTCTAGAGCTCGTTTTGTCAACTCATGGGATTGTGAGGTTGACAAGTATTCATGGGTACCTACCCAACAAATACACAAACGAAAGAAATTGTGTGGTAAATGTACACATCATCCATCATGATGTGTATGTCACGTGAGAGTTGGCATAAGAACATGTCATCCATCATGAAAGAACAGTTGTTATGTATGACACGATGGGGACGCAAATTTAGAATGCAAGTATATGGCACATCAGTATCATTTTCATTCATGGGGAGCATATTGTGCACACAAGTATTGGGATCATGCAATGGATGGGATTGATCAAAATCTCATAACATGTATGAGGAAACTATGTGGAGTGTGCCCGCGTGAAGGAAATGTCCCACCCTGCGCCCTGTAGCTTGGCCATGTCCCTCCATTGTGCTTGGCGGCATCCTCTTGATCCTTCCCGTCGAGCCCGAGCTCCTGTTGCCCCCTCTCTCCTCTCCAGAAGCTTCTCAAGTGGACCCAAGCTCGGCCACCTGACCGCCTATAAATGCAGCTCATCCCGAGCCTTTCTAGCCATCCACAGCTCTTCCTCTGGCCACAAATCAAGCTTCTAACTAGTGCGGCAAGGCCGGGGGGGGGGGGGGCTCTAGCCGCCGAGCATCTCCAGAGTTGGCCGTGGATCTCCCTCAGTCGCCCACCTGTTCCGGTGCTTCCCGACCTTGTTCTTCTACGTTGTCAAGTTCGTGTGGTCCTCCTAAGCACGATGGTGTTGTTAGTTCGCCGGATTGATGCCGGAATCGCCAACTCTGATGAGCTCTGCCACCTCTGGAGATGACCGTTCTGATGCCGTCGGTCCACCCCTGCCCTCGCTTCGGGTACGCGCGTGTTCATCTCATTGAGCTAGACCCACCCCTCCTCTCTGGTGGTCGTCGTGGCCTCCTCACCGGAGAAATGCCGGTGACTGTGCCGCCCTCCCTATTTACCTCCCTCTCTCTCTCTCTCTCAAACCTGGCAAAGGGCCCCACCCATCAGTCTCTCTCTCTCACCTGAAGGTGATGAGGACATGACTACCTTGGATACGACCAAAAATATTGCATACATGCATATTTTTTAGGCGATTTCTAATATAAATTATGCAATAATTTATTTCTGTTATCCAGGACAAAAATACTTCACAGACTTTTGTGCCATGTGTAATTGCAGGTGTATGGGACATTTGTACAATCCACATATGAAGATAAGGGAAAAAGAGAAGTTTAGGTGCTGTTCAAAAAGTCATCTCATGTCACTTTTGGGCCAAGAGAATATAGAGTCCAAGTCTCTCACGTTCTGGACTCAGATTTGGACTGCACAGACATACCTATCTCAAAATGCCAATATCTCTTTTATCTGGACTCTGAATTGGGTGATTCTTTTTTTGTTGGAAATTAGATTTCGTGCCATTTCCAACCCAATTGGATTCACCTTCAAATTCGTCCGGAGCATTAAGATATTGACGAAACAATCTGACGCTGCAGCTGAATCCGAGTCAAACTACAAGTCCAATGGTGTTACATCACCTCTACTTGGGCCCATTCGCCTTGTACGACATAAGGTTAGTTTTGGGCTTCCTTGGGACATCCTCGCACTTCCTTGGCCGCCACCCTTTGCTCCTATATAAGTAGCTCAATCTAGTAGCTTTTTGCTGGGGATTTGTTTAGTTAAAAGTTATCCAACGCAACTTCGTGTACTTCATTTGTGTCCAATGACCAAACCAAGACCACTTTCGGATCCCCACCATTAACAATACTTCATCCATATTCGCAATATTCAAATTTCTTTTATCGTATTCTTGCTTGTTCTTCGATTGCTTGTAGGAATAAACCTGCGTGCTTAGGTTGATCGTGCTCCGGCGTGGTCAATAACCTCACAGAGTTGGTTTAGCGATTGCTAAGGTGCAACGTCGTGCACGTTTGTAGTCGGATCATCAAAAGTCGTCTCCACCAAATCGATAGTTATCATATCATTGAAAGATCGGGACACCCTCCCCTTTATCAGAAGGGGTGTAAGTGGAGACGTATTCTGCAAATATGCCTTCAACATGGCCTCTTCTGGAATTTCTGACTTTTCAGTTAAATTCATATATTTGACCCTAAATTTGACTAGCAATATCTCCTATTCAATAAGTACAAATGAGTTGATTCTTTTTGCACTAGTTTTGTTACGAGCTAAAGTTTCTGTATGCAAAAGTTGAGAATCCTTCTTGCTGTAGATATTTTCTGGTGCAATAAAAGGCTTTATGTGACTTTTTTTGCATTTTCAAATATTTTCAGAAGGTTTTGATTGCCTTGGAGAAGACCAGGAGTATTGTGACACTCCTCTGAACCAAGGTGATACGGAGCATCCTACGGTCATCCCATGGACCTACCTTCGTCTCCCACAACACCACATGGACCAATGACTAGAGCTCAAGCAAAGGCTATCGAAGAAAAGGTGAACTTGCTCCTCTCTGAACTTACAGATTCTTCATGTGAGACATGGCTACTACCTCAAGCGGAAACCCTATGTGTGATCAGGTACTTATAGGATAGCCAAAGAGCTATTGCATCCAATGGACAACGTGGCGAGGACACCAAGCACAATGACCAAGAGGAAGAGCTGCCAGGAAAATTACAGTGACCGGACGACAGGACCAGGCTGGACGTCCGACGCCTGAAGCACTAGCCAGCTAGCCCAAGTCCCTGCTAGCAATCGCCACAACGGTCAGACGACCGACGCGGACCGGATGTCAGAGACCTCCCAGAGCCTGGACAACCGCTCCACTCCGGACATCAAGTGCCACATCACAGAGGGGAAATTAATGGAAGTTTGAACCCTCTGGACGACCGAGCCTCCGGACATCCCACACCCACAGGTCATCCGACGACCCCTGACTAGATCAGAATCACTGAACGACCGGCACCCTCCAGATGACCGGACCTTGGTATCATCCTTTGTTGGATTTGAATCATGTAACACTCTTTATGTTCATGGATCTAGCACATGTGTGATCGTTTCTCATTGATTTGAGTGTTTCCTCTCGTTTCCCCTCGTGTGTTCATCGTGTTCTTCAGGAATACCCTCCAAATCGTGAAAGATCGGCCCCAAGGGCTCCACCCTACATCATCTTGGTATCATGAGCCAAGGCTGATCACGAATTTAAGCCCGTACCCCTCTTTTTCTAGCCTAATTTTGTAGATTATGTCCCAATTTGGAAAATCCTCACAAAAATAGCCCAAATTTTTTGTTATTTATTGGTGTGATGAAGTTTTGTTGGATTTTATCAATGGATTTGCTTTGCCACGAGTGGATCTAGCTTTCCCCCATCTTTTCCCTCATTTCCATCTGCGAAATTCACCCTATTTTGACCTCCAATTTCCTCTCCACCTCGAACCCTCCAGTTCATTCCATAGCCCAAAATCGCCCATGCTCCGGACGTCCGACCACCTCCCGCCGTCCAACCACCGGATGTCCGACCAACTCTGGTCATCCGACGTTTCCTAACGAAACTGAAATTTTTCCTCCAAACTTTTTTCAGCCACCACCACTCCGATAACCCCTCATTGCACCTCAGCGAACCACCATCGCTTTCCGCAACCACAATCGCTTACCCGCTACCAAACCCAACAATTTTGACATGTTTTGTTTTTAGAATTCGAAGTTGTGGTTTTTCGTTTCCTAGGGTGTTTCGGCTAACTAGGAACGGTTTGACATCGACATCGCCACCGCTCATCTTCGCCATGGACTCATCATCGACAAGATCAACTTCACCATTTTGACACCATCCACCGCAAGCAAGAACGGTAACTTCGACGAGACCTATGTGTATTCCCTTGCCATTGCATTGATAACCGCTAGCCAATTTTGCGTCACTTTCCTATCGAGACTAGCCATCGAGTATTGCCGGCAACGTTACTTATGCACATTAGTGATTGTTGTCCCATTGCACATATCATATCACATTGGTATCCATATCTTGGTATCATCTTGTCATCACCAGTGCAACATTTTGTTCCCGCCTACACAATTGCTATCTTGGTTTGTGAAGTTTTGCATAAGAGGCCAAATAAAGAGCTCAAAAGAGAAAGAGCCAACAAGCTTTTAAGAAAAAGAGAAAGATATGCAAAGAGCTTTTAAGCAAGAACCGTAGCATTATACTACATTAAGATTGTCATCCTCGGTCATCTTGGATCATATCACCAGAACACCATACACATATAGCATACTTGGGATAGGAAGTCGTTACATTTTTACTCTATAGGTTGTGCACAAGTCTCGTATCCACCTATTGTGGAATCATGCTAGCATCTCTCTAGAGTTGTGCAACAAGAGCGTTTTCCGTGGATTGCACATTTTGAGCTCACTCCTTAGTTGCACGACCCCACTTATCTATATGTGCATGTGTTTCTGTGTGCCACTTCTTTCTATTGGTCTACTTGTTGCATTTGCGAATTTGTGGATCTTTTTCAACATAATTGAATCTTGCTAACACTCGCATAAATTTTGTGCCACCATCCTCACCAAGCTCCACCAAAGGCTTTATTTGTGTAGGTGTGAGAAATCAATGAGATCCGGTACCAATTGTGCTATTTCCTTGTTACATTATTGAGTGATCATTGATCCATTCTCAACATTGGCTAAGGTACAATTGGTATAGTTCTTTCCTTTCTTCCACTCACATATTTGCCTGAGATGCTGGATAGGCCAAGTACTTCTACCAACCCACTCTTCATCTAGCAAGATGAGGACCCGAACAACTACGTCACCGAGAACCACCTATTTGGCATGCAAAGAGCTTTGCATGAAGAGAATGAAGCATTGAGCGAATGCATCGACCTACTCGCTACCGACTTGCAACAATCCGAACAACATACAAGAGATAACCTCGACAACCAGCTCAATGCACAAAAGGAAGAGAGAATGCAAGAATGGACAAAATGTGTTCCTTGTTGGTCAATCATTCTTCTACATCTTTGGCATACTCAAGACAGAGACATTCAAGTCACCATTGTTTGCAACCTTCTTCGGATGCAAGTCCCCCACAAGCTCGTTCACATCATCACCAAGACCAAGTTCATCAAGCTCCACAAAACCCATTCCATGGCAATGGTTTAGAAGGTTGTCTCCATGAACATGAACACCTAGAACAACAAGCTAATGAACCTCCAGTACAAGAGCAAGCTCCAATACACCAAGATCGACAAGAACAACAAGATGGTGATGCCCTTCGACAAGAGCAACAACATCGTGAGGAACAAGCCCTTGAAGCCCAACACGCTCTACGCGCATCAACCCAAGTTGTATGTGCACGCAACCGGGAACAGAACGAGGCCATCTGCTAAGAGTGACAAGAAAAGTTGCCCGTCTTGAGGAGGGCCAAGAGATGAGGAAGCGTGCGAGAATTCCACAACCTCAACCTCAAGCTAATCAAGCGCAGTACGTGGAGCAAGCGACTCTAGACCCCCCCTCCACGGCAAGTGCGTCATCATAATCACAATCGTACCAACCACAATGACAAGTAATGCTACTGCAAGATCAAGTTCAACATGCCAAAGTTCTCTGGGGCATCGACCCCGAAGACTACCTCTCATGGGAATTGAAAGTTGACAAGATCTTTCGCTTACACAACTATGAAGAAGAAAAGAAGATCTCCATGGCATTTCTTGAGTTCCAATAATATGTTCTTATTTGGTGGGAGCAAGTCATTGTGCGGCGCGAAGCAAGAGGTGACCCACCCATCACAACTGGAATCAAATGAAGGATGTCATGCGAGCGAGCTTTGTACCCACGTATTATAGCCGCGACCTCTTCAAGAAATTGCAACTCCTCAAGCAAGGAACCAAGTCTGTTGAAGAGTACTATAAGGAAATGGAGATTTCCATGATAAGATCAAATGTCATGGAAGATGAGGAGCAAACCATGGCATGATTCTTGAATGGACTCAACCATCCTATCGAGAAGATTGCAGATTTCCAGCCATACATGAACTTCCTTGAGCTAGTGCACCAAGCTACCAAGGCTGAGCGACAAGTGCAAGATAACTACACGTATGCCAAGTACTCTTCCAAGACATATGTCTCGTACAATCAGGCTTCAACGACTACACTGCCTTCTACCTGAACCAAGCCCACTACAAGAAACGGCGACAAGTCAAGTTACAAGAAAACTTCGACAACCTCAAGTCATCCTTCTACTATAAGCAACTTCAAGCCGAGAGCTTCATCATCTACAACTCCACCGGATGAGACCATCAAGACAAGTTCCATTAGATGCTTCACATGTCAAGGCTGAGGCCACAAAACATTTGAGTACCCCACTCGGCGCGCCATGATCGCCAACGACGACGGCACCAATGCCTCTATGAGTGAAGAAGAAATGGAAGAACTTGAGCATGTGGCCATGCACCGGCGCGTGAATGAAAATGAAGATGACCAAGTCTTTTGTGACAATGATTCGAGCCCTGCTCTCGTTGTCTCCAAGGTCTTGATGCTTGAAAATCAATAAGACGAAGACCAAAGATGCCATATCTTCTACACCAAAACGGGCACCAATGGACGTTCCATTAAGGTCATCATCGATGGAGGAAGTTGCCACAATTTGGCAAGTGAAGAACAATGCTTCAAGCTACAATTGGTCAAGATAAAGCATCCTCGCCCCTACAAGGTGCAATGGCTTAGTGACTCTGGCACCATTCAAGTGGAGCACACCGTTCAAGTCTCCTTCAAGATTGGAGCATACGAAGACACCTTGGAGTGTGATGTGGTTCCCATGTCCGTTTGCCATATCCTACTTGGACGACCTTGGCAATTCGATCGCGGCATCATCTACAATGGGCGAACCAATCACTATAGGTTCAAGATGAAGGGAAAGGAGCATGTGCTATGACCTATGTTACCAAGCCAACTGAACGTCGACAAGCAAGCAACCACCTATCATGGAGAGAATAGTGAGAGAGTGAGCCACCAAAAAGAGAGTGAGCGCCACAAGCCAAAATTGAGTGCCTCCACGATGAGCGACAAGAAAAACTTAGTGTTATTCGCTACCAAAAGTGAGATGAGAGAAGTGCGTGAGAACTCATCAAGTGTTATGCACTATGTCCTATTGTGCAAAGACGAAGTGGCAAGGACTAACCCCTCTCACTATCTACCTTTAGTGTTGTCTTCTCCATTGCAGGAATTCAAGGACATCTTCCCCGATGAGCTACCCCTGGGACTACCTCATCTACGCGGCATCGAACACCGAATCGACCTCATCCCCGGTGCACTGATACCGAACAAGGCACCCCGCCGCGTCAACCCTGAAGAAACCAAGGAAATACAAAGGCAAGTACACCAACTCATTGACAATCGGTATGTACGTGAAAGCTTAAGTCCTTGTGTTGTTTGTGTAATTCTTGCGCCTAAGAAAGATGGTAGTTTTCACATGTGTTCTAATTGTCATCCTATCATTGTTATCACCATTCGTTATCGATGTCCCATTCCATGCCTTGATGATATGCTAGATGAGCTAAGCGGAACCACCATTTTCTCTAAGATTGATCTTAAGAGTGGATATTACCAAATACACATTCAAGAAGGTGATGAATGGAAAACCGCTTGCAATACCAAGTTTGGCTTGTGTGAATGGCTAGTTATGCCTATGGGCTTATCTGAAGCACCTGGCACCTTTATGAGTGTGATGCAATCTGTTCTTCATCCATACATTGGCGTATTTGTTGTGGTCTACTTTGATGATACACTTGTGTTTAGCATCTTTCTATAAGATCATGTCACCCATCTTAGAACTGTTTCGCAAACACTAACGAAAGAGCGCCTTTATGCTAATATGGACAAATACCTTTCTAGTGTTGATAAGCTTGTCTTCTTGGGTTTTGTTGTGTCATCTAACGGTGTTCATTTAGATGAAGCTAAAATTCATGCTATTAAAACTTGGCCACAACCAACCAACTTGCAACAAGTGCATAGGTTCCTTGGCTTAGCCGATTTCTATCATAGATTCGTTAAGGACTTTAGCACTATTGCATCACCATTGCATGCCTTGAGTAAGAAGAATGCACCATTTCTTTGGGGAACATCCCAAGATACCGCATTTCACGAGCTTAAGAATTTGCTTACACATGCTCCTTTGCTTGCCTTACCCAACTTTGACAAAACTTTTGAAGTTCATTGTGATGCTAGTGGTAATGGCATAGGAGGTGTGTTAACGCAAGAGAAGCACCCCATAGCTTACTTTAGTGAGAAACTTTCCGGCGCGCAACTAAACTATCCCATTTATGACCAAGAGTTGTATGCTTTAGTGAGAGTCTTGCATGTGTGGGAACATTATTTTAGCCCTCATGAATTTTTCGTCCATGCGGATCATGAAACGCTTAAGTACCTAAAGGGTCAAACTAAACTGAACATGAGACATGCCAAATGGAGTGAGTTTATTGATTCATTTCCTTATGTTATCATGTATATCAAAGGTAAGGAAAATGCTGTGGAAGGTGCTTTGTCCTGCAAATGCATGCTTGTTACTCAACTTGAATTGAATTTCATTGGCTTTGAGCACATAAAAGACTTGTATGCGCATGATCCTACTTTTGTTATTTCTTATGGCAAATGTTTGATGCATACATCTTGGGAATGATATTACATCAAGGATGATTATCTTATGAGAGCTAACAAACTATGTATCCCTGAGTCTTATATTCATTTG
This sequence comes from Triticum aestivum, assembly GCF_018294505.1. NCBI lineage: Eukaryota > Viridiplantae > Streptophyta > Magnoliopsida > Poales > Poaceae > Triticum > Triticum aestivum. Next base: position 266,387,212 of record NC_057795.1, on the reverse strand, counting down.
TTACTTATACAAGAATCTCATGGGGGAGGACTTATGGGACAATTTGGACGCGACAAGACATTCACTATGCTCTCCAAGAACTACTTTTGGCCCAAGATGTTCAGCGACATCTCTTGCTACAACAACCGATGCTCTACATGTCACAAAGCTAAGTCTAAAACTCAATCCCATGGTCTCTATATGCCACTTCCTATTCTGTATCACACATGGGAAGATATTAGTATGGACTTTGTGCTTGGTTTTCCTAGAACTCCAAATGGCAAAGATTACGTGTTTGTTGTTGTGGACCCTTTCTCTAAGATGGCACATTTTATTACATGCAACAAGATAGACGATGCTTCACATGTTGCCAATCTCTTTTGTAGGGAAGTATTCCGTCTACATGGAGTGCCAAAGACGATTGTCTCGGATCGCGACGTCAAGTTCCTAAGCTACTTTACGAAGACCCTATGCGCCAAGCTCGGAATCATGCTCTTATTTTCTTCAGCATACCATCCACAAACCAACGGCCAAATGGAGGTCATGATCTGGATGCTATCTACTCTGCTACGTGCGGTGATCAAGAAGAACATCAAGGACTGGGAAGAGTGCCTACCAATTGCTGAGTATACCTACAACCGCGTAAGACATTCAACTACCGGCAAGTCCCCCTTCGAGGTCGTGTATGGTTTCAACCCATTGTTGCCATTGTTGCCATTGTATATTCTACCACTACCACTACAAGAGCGCATCAACATGGGCGCGAGTGCACGAGCGAGCTATCTCAAGAAGGTGCATGAAGATACAAGGCACGCCATCGAGCTCCAAGTACAATGCCTCGCGACCAAGGTCAACACCAACAAGAATACCATGATATTCAACAACGGTGATCTTGTGTGGCTACACCTTCGGAAGGACCGATTCCCCCACGAATGCAAGTCCGAGCTTCTACCTCGAGCCGACGGACCCTCCAAGCTGCTAGCACGCTACAACAACAATGCATACAAGATCAACCTACCACGCGACAAGTACACCGTGAGAGACATCTTCAACGTCAAGGATCTCTCTCCCTACCACGGTGATGAGGCTTTGGATCTGAGGTCGGATCTTTCCCAAGGGGAGGAGATGATGTGAAGCATCCTACAGTCATCCACATGGACCTACCTTCGTCTCCCACGACACCACATGGACCAATGACTAGAGCTCGAGCAAAGGCTATTGAAGATAAGGTGAACTCGCTCCTCTCCAAACTTACACATTCTTCATGTGAGACATGGCTACTACCTCAAGCAGAAACCCCATGTGTGATCAGGTACTTCGAGGATAGCCACGAAGCTACTGCATCCAATGGACAAGATGGCGAGGACACCAAGTACAATGACCAACAGGAAGAACTGCTAGGAAAAGTATAGCCACCGGACGACTAGACCAGGCTGGACGTTCGACGCCTGAAGCGCCAGATAGCCGGCCCAACTCCCAACCAGCGATCGCTACAGCGGCCGGATGTCCGACACCTCCTAGCACCCGAACGCATTCTCCACTCTGGGCATCCGGTGCCACATCACAGAATGGAAATTAACGGAGTTGAACCCTCCGGATGACCGAGCCTCCGGATGTCCGACGCCCACAGGTCATCCGATGACCACTGACTAGAGCAGAATCATTGGACAACAAGCACCCACCGGACGACCGGACCTTCGCGAGCCACCGGACGTCCGAGACCTTCCGGACGTCCAACGCCTGTCAGTGCACAATGACTAGGGCCGAGGCCCATGTACCCACCCATCCCCCTAGACTATATATACACCTCCTCCTCCCTCTTATTATGGTTAGCATTGGTTTAGCTCATTTAGAGATAGAGCTTTCATCATCCACTTTATGCATACTCCATTGGAGACCGAGGCCTCCACGGAGAAGATCCCAAGTGGATTCAAGACCCCGTAAGGGAAGATCCCCTCACAGATTCAAGCCCCCATCTCCTCACGGATTGGGAAGAACTACTGACCTTTGTATCGTCATTTGTTGGATTTGAATCATGTATCACTCTTTATGTTCATGGATCTAGCACATGTGTGATCGTTTCTCATTGATTTGAGTGTTTCCTCTCGTGTTTTTCCTTTTGTGTTCGCCATGTTCTTCGAAACCCCCCTTCAAATCATGAAAGGTCAGCCCCTAGGGTTCCACCCTACATCATAAGGCAAGCCACAACAATCATTTGCAAGGGTGACATTGCAATAGCAATGATTTTACTTGAATTTAAATTCATTTTAATTGCATTGAGTGGATATAACTTGCTATATGAACCTTGCACATATTATTTTCATATAGGTTATATCTTGGAAGTAGCATACATGTCATCTTGATATTATTGTGCAGTAGAGGTCATGCTATATGTTTATGCTTATGATGATGCATATACTTTTCATATTCATGTTCCATGCATTTCATTTCATACTATGACTCGATTCATTTTAAATTCAAGTCAAACAAGATGTTAATACAAATTGAACAAGTTGTAGATTGAGTCAGGGTGCCACCGAATCGAGCTCACTAGCGCAACCACACTTGCCTAGATGGGGAGGCCCTAATGCGGTTTATTTTCATGCCTCTCGCTGGTGCCTCCAACTAGGGAAGATTGTGTGCTCGTGCTGCCCTAGCCTGGTAGGCAGCAATAATCTTGTGTGCCCAAACTTGTACGGTACCATTGTCCCCGTCTGGGACCGTTTTTGTTTTGCCACAACGATGGCCGACCATGAACATGACAGAAGTCCAGAATGGGCATCCGGGGCCACCCATGACTTAGCCCAAAGAGGAGTTTGTCAGAGTGGCCGGGAGAGTTTCATGCAATAGATTGGTTTTGTCGGATTGTCATTGGTCCACTCGAATGGGAGCATGAGGCCATGAATTTCATGGTGTGGGTACAGTGTACAAACCTTTGCAGAGTGTATAATCTATCGATAGTCGCATCCTCGCTTATGGACACAGTTCATACTATGTCACATTGTGGGTCAACAGTAGTAACAAACCTGCACACTAAATATTTTGAGATGGCACATACAGAAGTTGGTGGTCTTGTAATGACCATGATGTTGGTTTCGAAAGTGATCTAGTGAGGATCACGATGGTAAATTTACCATGTGGGTTATGAGATAACCTGAGATGGTAAGTTTGTCTAAGGGACCGTGAGTTTTGCACCACGAGCACTTCATGTATCTCATCTTGTTCATGCATTTACAACTTGATAAATGTCTTGCTATTGTTTGCCATATTTGCTTTGCTTGTTTTGAGCTTGCGAGTACATTCAAAGTACTCACCTGGCGTGTCATTGCCAGTTTCAGGAGAAGCTATATTAGGAGTTGAAATTGTACCATTCGTCGCAATCTAGGTCGTGTCCCAACAGTGACCCTGTGTGATGGAGTTCCTGATGCGGAGCATCCTACAGACATCACCATGTCAAGATTCCGTTTGGCGAGTGACACGTGCGACATCTACTTCACAAACACAAAGGTGAATCATCTCCTTTACACATGTTCACTTGACCCCATCGAGGATGGTATACTAATTGACACTCCTCTCTGTGCATGTATAGGTATCATCGGAGCACCACGGATGACGAGGAGGAGGTCAAGTGCAAGTGTATGCGTACACCATCCGCTAGGCAAGCTTGGAAGCAACGACGGTGCAAAATTTGCACTATCGGACTATCCGGTCGCCCAATCGGACTGTCCGGTCCATCGAGAGAGCAATTTTGGTCTATGCAGAAATTGCACTACGACAGTCCGGTCCCCCAAGCGGACAGTCTGGCAGTACAATTTCTAGACGCCCAAAAGTTTATGTTTCCACGGGACTGTCCGATCCCCCCGTACAGGACTGTCCTGAAGTGCATCTGCCGGCCGAATTTGGGCAAGGCCCATGTAACTTTACCCTTTCCCTCTCACTTACCCCTTCCTTTCCTTGGACCTATATATATATATATATATATATATATATATCTGTCCTTCTCCTCCATTTTAGAGGAAGCTAAGAATAGATCTAGACATTAGAGTTTACCTCATGTATCGCCCCTTGTGGGATTCCTCTTGAGAGAGAAGGGTCCATTGAAGTTCAAGGCCTCCATTGGAGAAGATCCCTAGGGATTCAAGACCCCTTCTAGGGAGGGATCTATCTAGATTATCAAGACCTCAGCTCCTTTGGATTTGGGATGAACTTTACCTTGTATCTTTTGCTTTGTTGTTCTTGTACCTTTGTGGATCTTGTGTGATTGTGAGTCTAGTGCATGTGTGATTGGACTTGTTCTTGAGTGTTTTTCTCTTGTGATCTCCCCTCTAGTTCTTCGTGTTCTTCATGTTCTTCGTGGATTCCCCTCCAATTTGTGAAAGATCTGCACTTAGGGTCTCCACCCTACAACATCTTGGTATCATGAGCCACGTTGATCATGAATTTGGAGCCCCTACCCTTGTTTTCGAGACTAATTTTGTTGATTTCGTCCTAAATTTGGAAATCCCCACAAAAAATAGCCCCATTTTTTTGTAATTTGTTGGTTTGATGATGTGTTGTTGATTTTGATCCTTGGATTTGTTGTGTTTCGAGTGAATCTAGCTTCCCCACTTCCCATCCAAGAAATCTCCTCAATTTTGACCCCAATATAATCCACTTCCGCCTAAAGTTTCGAGTTCGTGCTTTCCCAGCCCGTGCCGGACTGTCCGCACCCCCGTAGAAGACTATCCGCTCGCATTAGGACCAAAATCGCTCTTGGACCGGACTGTCCTCTCCCCAATACCGAACTATCCACTCGAATCAGAAGGTTTTCAGATGAAGACCGAACTATCCTCTAGTTCAAAAACTGCTTCGGCTGATTTCTTGTTTCGGCCATATCTTCCACATCCGGAGTCTGATTTTGACGTTCTTTAGCTTGTTGAGTAGCTATTGACATTACCCATCCATCTAGATATGTTCCAACGTCATTTGAATCCATAAACTTTTGACATTTTGACATCTTTTCCTAAGCCCTCCACCATATCATCTGCAAAACCATGATAGCTTTCCGCAACCTAACCCATTTTGAGCCATATAGCATTTGTGGTTGCTTGAGTGGTGAATTGAGTCTCCTAAGGTGTTTCGGCTACTTAGGAATGGTTGCTTCTTCCTCAACCACCACCACCACTTTCGTATTGTCAACTCCGGAACCACCAACGTGTTCTGCTATCACCGTTTGACATTTTTCGTTTGAGATTTTGATTTTGCGGTTTTTTCGTTTCCTAGGGTGTTTCGGCTAACTAGGAACAGTTCGACATCAACAACACCGGTGCTCAACTTCGACAAGGATTCGACATCGGCCACCTTCACCTTTTTGACAACCTAACCATAAGCAAGAATGGTGACCTCTATATTATCTTGCTATCGTGGTATCCCATCATTGTAGATTCATTCTTGCCATTGGTTTGTTAACCCCTACACTACAAAAAAAGACACATCCGTGATATTTTGGGCCGAACGAATTTTTTTTGTCATACATATGACACTTCTATGACGATAATTGTGACAAAACCCGGTATCATCATAGATGTGGTGGGCTCCTACTTCTATGACAAAAAATCATGACAGAAAATGGGCTTTTCGTCCTGGCGGGCCAGAGACGCAGCTGCATGACATTCTTTGGGCCGTCCATGACGGAAAAAGTCGTGGTAGAAGTGAGGGGGAGGAAAATTTCAGGGAGTTACCAGTTACGGTGGGAGGTCAGGGGCCGAGCGATGCGCGGTTCTCTCATACACATGCGAGGCGTTGGCTCTAACTGAACCCGAGCGATTCCACTGTAGGCTACGCGTCACTGAACCCGAGCGATCGATCGATGGCTGTTAACTGAACTCGATCGAGCGATTCCTTCGCTACTGCTGCTAACTAAAGCCGATCGATTGGATGAACAGTGAGCGTTGCGGGGGGGGGTTGGATGAACAATGAGCGGTGGCGTTGCCTCTGGATGAACAGGACCCCATGTTGTGGTGGAGGGCTGGATGAACAGTAGACGATGGAGGGGTGCCCGTGGATGGGTGGTTGAACAGGACCCCATGGTGTGGAGGGCTGGATGAACAGTAGACGGTGGAGGGGTGGTTGAATAGTAGCTGGTGGAGTAGCGCACGGTGGAGGCTGGATGAACAGGAGCCCATGGAGGCCGGAGGAGGTCGGCGGTAGCCCGTGGAGGCTGGAGGAGGTCGATGGAGGGGATGAACAATATCCCGTGGAGTCCCGTTTTGCGGTATGCCACACCTGTCCCGATGAACAGGACCCCCGTTTAGACCGTAGGAGGTCCATTTCGTCCGTTTTGCGGTACACCACACCCCTCTCGATCAATAGGACCCCCGTTTCGACCGTAGGAGGTCCGTTTTGTCCGTTTTGCAGTACGCCACACCCCTCCCGATCAACAAGACCCCCGTTTCGACCGTAGGAGGTCCGTTTCCTCCGTTTTGCGGTACGCCAGACCCCTCCCAATCAACAGGACCCCGTTTTGAACATGGCCGGTCGAACACAAGGCCGTTTCCTCCATTCTGCGGTATGCCAGGCCTCGTTCCCATCGCCTCTTCCGTCCAAGCCGGCTGGTTACCATGTGTTCTGTTGCCTCCCGATGAACATGACACATTCCGTTGCCTCCCCATGAACACGACGCATTCTGTTGCCTCCCCATGAACACGACGCATTCCGTTGCCTCCCCATGAACACGACGCATTCCGTTGCCTCCCCATGAACACGACGACGACGTTGTTTCTCCGTTCTGACCCAACCATGTACACGAGCCCTCGCCGTACGTATGCGCGACTAAGCGTTCGAGACCTTGCCCGTATGTACGTACGTGGCCGTATTTTCTTTCTTGCACCCTGGCCGTTGTACGTACGTGTACATGCTACGTGCGCGCCTCTACTACGACACATGCGCGCCTCTACAATGACCAGTATGTACATACACGTTCACGACCAGAATGACAACGCTATGTACGCTTCGACCAGGTGGGTCCCGACTGTCAGGCACTTCCTTGCGTGCGAAGATGTAGCTGGTGGGTCCCAGCAGTCAGGGGGGCGAATGTTTTTTTTGCCCGGACGAACTTCCTTGTGTGCGAAGATGTAGCTGGTGGGTCCCAGCAGTTAGGAGGGGCGAATTGTTTTGTTTTTGTTTTTTTTTGCCCGGGCGCACTTCCTTGTGTGCGAAGGTGTAGCTGGTGGGTCCCAGCAGTCAGGGGGGAAACGTTTTTTTCGTGAAATACGCTGGCCCGTCCGGTGGGTTCCCGCTGTCAGGTGGAGGAATAATTATTTCATGCGTAATAAGGAGGCACTTCCTTGCTGCGGCCGTGGACCTAGCTGTCAGCCTCTCCATGTACAGTCCACGTCCGATGGAAGCCGTTCCTTGACCATGTTGACCATGCCGTGCCGAGAGCACCAGGGCGGTGGACGACGGCGAGGCCTAGGAAGGGGATGACGTGGAGCCGGGGAAGACGCGATAGTGGATGCCCACGCGTAGAGGAGTACGAGGGTTCATTGGTTCGCTGCAGTGTGAGGCTGCCGTCGCCGCAGAATAACAGGGGGTGTGGGTGAGTAGAGGGATGGCCTGGCCAATGGTGGGAGTAGTAGGGGGCGGTGAGGCCTCCGCCGCATCACAGTCGGCCACGGGAGGCAGGAGCACGAGGCACGACCGGCGCTGGTTTGGGCGGCTGGAGCAAGAAGACCAAAGGTCGAAGAAGCACTACGGTTGTTGGATGGACATCGTACGGTCACTGGAGCTAGAATCGTGCATATTGACTAAGTTGACAAAGCCCTCCGTCCCCGTCAACTTAGTAGGCCCACAAGTCAGCCTGCCACTATACTGGGTCCCAGCTAACAGGGGGAGTATTCATTTTTTTGTGCGTAATAAGGAGGCATTTCCTTGCGTGCGAAGATGTAGCTGGTGGGTCCCAGCAGTCAGGGGGGCGAATGTTTTTTTTGCCCGGACGAACTTCCTTGTGTGCGAAGATGTAGCTGGTGGGTCCCAGCAGTTAGGAGGGGCGAATTGTTTTGTTTTTGTTTTTTTTTGCCCGGGCGCACTTCCTTGTGTGCGAAGGTGTAGCTGGTGGGTCCCAGCAGTCAGGGGGGAAACGTTTTTTTTCGTGAAATACGCTGGCCCGTCCGGTGGGTTCCCGCTGTCAGGTGGAGGAATAATTATTTCATGCGTAATAAGGAGGCACTTCCTTGCTGCGGCCGTGGACCTAGCTGTCAGCCTCTCCATGTACAGTCCACGTCCGATGGAAGCCGTTCCTTGACCATGTTGACCATGCCGTGCCGAGAGCACCAGGGCGGTGGACGACGGCGAGGCCTAGGAAGGGGATGACGTGGAGCCGGGGAAGACGCGATAGTGGATGCCCACGCGTAGAGGAGTACGAGGGTTCATTGGTTCGCTGCAGTGTGAGGCTGCCGTCGCCGCAGAATAACAGGGGGTGTGGGTGAGTAGAGGGATGGCCTGGCCAACGGTGGGAGTAGTAGGGGGCGGTGAGGCCTCCGCCGCATCACAGTCGGCCACGGGAGGCAGGAGCACGAGGCACGACCGGCGCTGGTTTGGGCGGCTGGAGCAAGAAGACCAAAGGTCGAAGAAGCACTACGGTTGTTGGATGGACATCGTACGGTCACTGGAGCTAGAATCGTGCATATTGACTAAGTTGACAAAGCCCTCCGTCCCCGTCAACTTAGTAGGCCCACAAGTCAGCCTGCCACTATACTGGGTCCCAGCTAACAGGGGGAGTATTCATTTTTTTGTGCGTAATAAGGAGGCACTTCCTTGCGTGCGAAGATATAGCTAGTGGGTCCGAGCTGTCGAGCCGTCCGCGAGGAGGAGGGAGCAGGCAGTCCCGTCGGCGCTTGTTTGAGCGGCTAGAGCAGGAAGAGCAGAGATTAAAGAAGCACGACGGCCGTTGGATGGCCATCCAACAGTCAATACTTGTGCGTCAACCTTTTTTTAGGAAAGCCGCAAATCTGTGGAAAATAACATACAACCCATCTGCCGTTATTTCTAATAATTTACAGCCCATTTGCTAATTCTTAAGGTTTTTTTTGGAGCCCATATTCTTTTTGTTAGCATTACAGCCCATATTGTGGCCACGATTAAAAAATTATACGAAATTTTGCATATTTAGGTGCAGTCCGAACTGTTTTTAATCCCGAAATTTCGACTCACATTCGAACTGATTTTAAAAATAAATGTATATCAATATAAAATCCAACAAATTCTCCACGCATAAAAATTAATGTAATTCAAAATCTCGAAATGAAAAAAACAAGATATTTGAAACGAATTGCCGGTTTGATGTGTTTTAAGAATGTACAACCCATTTCTCATTACTGACGGGCCATTTTCTCGGCCAGCCGAATGAAAGCTCTCCTCGTCTTGAAAGATTTGCAGCCCAACAGGCCTGACAAAGCGACTTACTTGGCAAATCACAAAAAAACTGGGCTGTGGTCGTGGACCCAGCTGTCAGCCTCTCCACGTACAGTACTCTTCCGATGGAATGTCGTTGACCACATTGACCACGCCGCACCGAGAGCACCAAGGCGGTGGACGACGGCGAGGCCTAGGAAGGGGACGATGTGGAGCCGGGGAAGACGCGGCAGTGGATGCCCACGTGGAGAGGAGTACGAGGGTTCACTGGTTCGGCTGCGGTGTGAGGCTGCCATTGCCGCAGGGCCTGGCTAGAGGTGGGAGTAGTAGGGGTGATGAGGCCTCAACGGCAGCACAAACGGCCACTGGAGGCAGGAGCAGGCGGTCTCCCCGACGCTGGTTTGGGCGGCTGGTGCAAGAAGAGCAACAATTGAAGAAGCAGCAGGACCGTTCGATTCAAATCCAATGGTTACTGCTGCTAGAATCGTTTGTTGACTAAGTTGACAAGCCCTGCGTACGCGTCAACTTAGTAGGCCCACGGGTCAGCCTCCCAATCGACGCGCCCCAGATGTCAGTGGGAGGAATCATTTTTTTCGCGTAATAAGGAGGCAGTTGATTGCGTGCGGCCAGGCCAGCGGAGGGAGTATGGTGGGCCGGGGAAGCCTACGCGGCATCACAGCGGGCCACAAGAGGAGGGAACAGGCAGTCCCGCCGATGCTAGTTTAGGCGGCTGGAGCAGGAAGATTAGAGATTGAAGAAGCACGTCAGCCGTTGGATGGACATCCAACAGTCACTGCTGCTAGAATCGTGTGTTCACTGACAAAGCCTTACGTAAACAAGTCAGCCTCGAAATCTGTGGCGTGTACAACCCATTTTCTATTATTTTTATAATTTTTACTCATTTTCTAATTCATATGGAATTTATTGCAGCCTGTTTTCCATTTTTAGAATTGCTGGTCATTTTCTTGTTAGTACCAGGGTCAAAAAATTAACTAAATATGTGGGAAATTTTGAAAATTCGCAAATTTTTGCTGGGGAACGAAATATTCTTAATCCAAAAATTAATAGTCATACTAAAACAAATTTAAAAATAAATTAGTACTATGTCATGTTAAATCCAATGAAATACGTATAAGATATCAGTGAAGAACAAAAACCAAAAAAAACTAATATCCCATTTGCTATAAATTTTTTGGAATTTTCAACTCCTTTTGTTATTACTTTTAACAGACATTGACCATACTCTTTGGCCAGGACGGAATGCATCCCTCCTCGTCTTGAAAGATTTGCAGCCCAGTAATTCGGAGAAAACAAATAGGCCTAGCTTGGGTATTCTTCAAAAAGAAATGTTGGGCTACCTATTTTCTCAAACAACTAGGGCATGAGCATTTAGCTTTATTTATTTATTTACTTATATATGTTTAGGGGACCATGAGCATGTACCTGGGCCGGATTCATGTGAGAGCTTCCCTTCCAGTTAATTATGGGCTTCTCTATTGGGCCTTCATCAGTGGGCTGCATGTTATAACAAGTGGAAAATGTGTTCCGTACGAAAAATAGTATGAGCTACGTACGGTACGGGGCACTAAAGGATCGAACCGTGCAACGACTTCCAAAACAATTCTTTTGTCGTTCTAACAACACATTTATTCAACCAACAGATGAAATATACTACTGATTGTACATTGAAAACAGCAGCAGCAGCAACCAGGGCTGGGGGTGCAACAGAAGCAGTAAGCAGGCCAGAAGAGTGAAGACACAGCTCTCTCTTCCAAACCAAACATCAGCCATCATTACAAAAGGGCTACCAAAAAAGAACAGGTGTATGCATCAAACTAAAGAAAGATCCTACTACACTAAGTGTACGCATCTAACTAACTGGCTCAGTTATATGTTACTATTTATTAAGCTGTGGTGATTGGCTGACGGCTTGAACCAGATGGGTGCCTGACGGGGGAAACTCTAGCCATCCGGTTGAAGTCTGATACTTGCGACCCTCTCTCCTACTTTGGGCTGCAAAGCGTGGCCGCATATATCAGGGTATGGTGCATGCAGAGATGCATGGTACGCTATGTACACACAGCTTTGCCTGATGAACAAAACCGCGCTGCCATCATGATCCTTGTCGTCGGTTATCTCCTGGTTAATCAGATAATTCAGTCCGACAAACAGAGAGCGTGTACCAAGGCTACTTACTAGCCTCCAGTCAAAAATTCCTGAAGGCCCATAGAAGCTCAGATCCTGCTCAAAGACCTTGCAGTGACTATGATTGTATTCCACGAAACAACACGTCCGATACGTGCGAACGATCATCAATCTTTCGCCATCGTCTGATCGAGCCAGGAACCACCTGCAACTGCCATGCCGCTTTTCTTTGAAAGGTTCTGGGATTAGGAAGGGTAGGGACACCAGGCAGCCTACAACATCATATCAAGTTGCATTCAAATAAAAAAGGGTTCTTGATTTAGTCAATCTTAAGAACAGCATGTTATGAGCATGAATATTTTTTCAGTAAATGTTGACAGTAATATAAGCAAGCCATCATGATATCATAGGAAAGTAACATACTGCTGTAACGACCATTTGTAGCGATGACTGGAGTAGGCCAGCAATACGTCCAGCCATAGCAGGAGTCGACAGCGTAAATGAAGCCCTTGTGTTCAATGGCATCAGAGAACCATGGAGGATGTATGATCCTGTGATGGACGTGCAGATTTATCCACTTACCACAGCGACCTGTCAAATAGGCGAGACCGCGGTTGAAGAACGCAATTAGCCTGAAGTCTTTATGATTCGCAGATCTTGTGGGCACTTGGCAGATTACAACCTTGAGCAAATCAAACTTGGTATCATGTTGGTTATTGTAAGATTCCGAGTATTCTGGGCCGCGGTGCCAAAGCAGTGCAGTGTTAATCGAAGGAAGGGGGATCAATCGCCGGGTGTAGACCTCCACGAGCATCCAGCTGCCGCAACCGTCGACGAGCACCATCCAAGACGTGTTCATGCCGACCCAGTACATACCATTAATGTAGTTGAGGCTGACGGGGAGGGGATCGCAGTCAAGGGGGTTGATGCTCGCCACCCTACGATCGTTAAGCTGCGTGACATGCTGTTTCTGAAGATCAGGCGGCATCAGCAAGCAAGGAGCTGCCTTAAAAAGCTCCGGCCTGAGGGCTTTGAGTAAGCGGTATAGCCCCCGACGAGCACGTGGCGAGTGGCATGGTACTGAGATTATCCACACGCGAAATAATGAGCTTGATTACCTCTATGGGGAGCGAATTCCAGCCACTCTTTCGGCGGATGCTGCTCGGTTCTGCCATTGTTAGTGCTTGGGTTTCGGACGAGGGGGGGGGGAGGCGCCTTAGCGGGGATGGAAGCTTGGACGAGATTATGTGCGGACAAATATGGAGAAGCGAATATGTGCTGCGGGAAGTGGACAGGTGATGATGACTACAGCACGCCGCTTGACTTATGAGACACATACCAATAGCATAGGGTCATATCGATGCCAGACAACTAGTTTGAGTGATCATAGTACTGGTACTCCCTACAGTACCTACTACAGTACTATGCTCTAACTTGCTTGAGTAGAGTAGTAGAGTAGGACTCTGCTCTACTACTAGCACCGGAGGAGTAGTATATTCTAATCTAAAATAGTTACAAACTTCAATGCCCGAGCGTGGAACGACTACGAACCATGCTCAAAGACTGTGTCTACATGGTGTTTGGACTTATATGCAAAAAAATAGCAAGATGCCCGTGCATTGCACGACACCCCATCATCACCAACTCGGTTTTTTCTCTACTCCTACTCCTATAAAAGACTCAGATGGTGATGATGGAGGCGAGGAGGTGTGTTCAGCCGGGCGTGCAGTGGACGGCGCAGCCCTATTCGATTTGTTATATAAAACAAAGAAGAGAAGTAGAGATTGAGACATAGGGAGGAGCACGAGGTTGTGGGAGATAAGGATGAACGAGGCAAGGCCTTACCTGTAAATGTGGAGAGAGGTGCGGGTATCTTTTGTAAAATTGTCACAGTTGGCTTTCTATCTGTCAGATATAGATCGGATAGTGTATATTACAAGATGGCAGGCATACCATCATCACCAACTCGGTTTTCTATAAGAGTAGATAAGTAGATTTATATAGATATAGATAGATAGAGACTAGGGAGTACTAGTAAGGACACCATCTACTTCTTCATGTGCTACTCCTGCGCTCCATTCGGCGGCCGCAACGTCCCCTACAGCCACTCCCTCCCACGCTCCATTCGGCGGGCGCTGTTGAAATCTAGGGAGCGCACTCTCGCGACTGCTGGCAGCCACGACTTCACCGATGACGACTTCTTCCCCGACCTCAGCAACCTCTTCCTCAACAACATGGGTGACAACCTCAACGCCAATGTTGCTGCTCCCGTTGCACCATATGTGTTTCTGTCCTTCCTGTTCGAAATCCTGGTAGAATTCATGTTTCTACTCTATATCCTACTACTATGCTAGTCCACATGATTAGTTTCATCCCTGTTATAGCCGTCATGATTTATTTTGTGCTTATTCGGATTAAATCTCGTAGTAACTTGCTCATATATTCAACTGGCGCAACGTCCCCTACAGCCACTCCCATTTCATGGACGGCCTGGTTGATGCCTCCAAGGAGCCCTTCGTCCACTGCTATGAGTGCCCGATGTCGTTTTGTGGCTCGCCGGCGGACATGGTGCATCACCTCACGGATGCGTGCAGCGGTCACTGCTGGCCCTTGGTGAAGAACATCAAGTACGAGACGTGCTACCGGTTCACCATGCTCGAGTCGCTAGAGAGTCACCGCCGCCTGCTAGTCTCGGTGGAGGACGACAGCGTCTTCCTCTTGATCGTGGGCACCGGCGAGGCCCGCGCAGGCCGCCGCCCTGTCTCTGTAATGTGCATTAGGGGCGACGCCGCTGACGCTGACACTGACACGAGGCAGATGTACGGGTGCGTGGTCAGTGTTACTACCCCTCCGGGTCGCGTGGGCGGCGACACCAGCCTCATCGAACGGACTTGGACTCTGGGGAGCTGGTACTATCCCGCCAATGTGGACCTGGAAAACCCATAGCATCCTTTACCCGCCGACGCGGTGCACGGGGACTCCAAGGAGGTTCACCTGGACATACGCATTATCAAGTGCACTTAGATAACATGTAGTTTGTGTGTGGGCGCTTTTGGCCCGTGTCTTTGCCGCTTTTGATTCTGTAAGCTTGTCGTTAAACTTGAGTGGCTTTCGCCGCAGTCCTTCATTTGAACCGCTCCTTCAGTGAGCTGATGTAAGACACTTTGCGTTTCATTTGATAATGGAACTGGGGAGGAGCCTCCCTGTTCTTCTAAAAAAATACGCATCATCAAGTTAAATGTTGATCATTAGTCTTCGCTCAATGTAATCCGCTGTCTAAGCATGTGGAGACTTCCATGCAGGATCTTGCTCTATTGGAGTATTGCGCATGAATAAAAGTGTACCCGTTTATGGTTTAGTCTAGAATCTTCCATGTATGAATTTTTACTACAGTACTGATGAAAGACTTACGATGAACCATTTCTTACATCTCCTCTGCCCCCTTGCAAGTCATCGTGATTTAATCCCTCCGTCTAGGTGTATAAGGGAATGGTTAATATTACTTAATAGTATAGCCAACTGTTGACTATAAGAAAGTGCCATGTCATCTGTAGCCAACATGTATAAGAATCGATACTCAAAAACTAATTCTTAAAGATCATTTCTTGCAAAGCACAATAAGTGTTATTTCTTCACAAGTTTTGGATGCAGGTTGAACAATTGAACACTTTTGTTTCCAAAAGATACCTTTTTATCTATTTCACCTGGATATTTGTGAGCTCTAGAGATGAGATAATATCTAAAGAAACCTATCGATACCCATTACACATGAGATGACCCCCACATCCTTTGTCAAAATAAACAACTCCCCGATCAATGCATTTCACTCTTCGGTGCAACGCACGGGCACCTTACTACTATAGATTCGTACGACCAAAAATTAAACTAACATTATATATAGTACGATAAATACTGATGCATGTCACCTAAAATTATATCATTCAAAACTATGTTCAAATACGAATCCAACAATATAGTTTTTGTTGACATGCACTAACATTTTGTCAGTTAAATCTTCAGTCAAATTCAATGGGGGACAAATAAACCATGATCGGTGTAGTACAAGTGTAGATGGCGGCGCTGCATGGGAGCCTCGCCTCTCACCCCGCTCGTGGCGCGGCAGTAAAGCCGTCATATCACAAAACCCAACCAATCCCAGTAATAAGTGGCCTAGTAAAATAAACGGACAAGCAACCATCACATCCCTCCGTCTTTTTTGCATTTCATCTCTCTGCATTTACTTTCTTCGGTTCATCTCGCACACTTAATCCCTAGCTACTACTCCTAGGGCCAGTTCTTTTGGCGACTTCCCCAGCTTTTCCCACAAGACTAGTCACAGTGGAGAGTAACAATAAGGCGCCTCACTCATTTATTTGGGCTTCTAAACTACTACTCCGTCCTAGTTTATTCCTCACCATTGTAATTTGTGCTAAATTTTGACCAGAGATTTAACTGAGAAAATGTTACTCCCTCCGTCTAGGTGTGTAAGTCATCTTTCGAAAACCAATAATCCCAAAACACTTAGGCGCGGTGCATTAACTTCTACCTTGTTTCTTGTTTCTTGACATATCAACCAATAAGAGATAAAGAGTGTGCATGCTTTTAATGACTTGAGATATCACACACGACATGCAGTGGTTAGTTCATTGCATGCAATACTATTAATTAGCAAATAAGCATTAACGTTTCTCGTTTTCTCCTCCCCCTTGGTCATGGTGCACAGCCTAAGATGACTTACTCACCTAGACGGATAGAGTAGTGCATGTGACATGCACTAACATTTCATTAGTTAAATTTATGATCAAAATTTGACACAGATTACAATGGGGACCAATAAACTGGGACGGAGGTAGTAGTTATGGGATTACTAATCTAGAAGCCTAAAAGAACTGGCCCCTGGTACTCCTACTAGTAGTAGTACTCAAGTTGGAATTCCAATTGCACGACACAACTTGTTAGGCAAAAAAATTCGATACAGGGTGTAGGAAGTGGTGTGGGAATCTGCATGCCTTTCCAACCAGTGAGATACCCCGTACAAAGTATGACAGAGAAATAACCACAGAGAAGGAAGCTAAAAGTAAACAATCAAACGAGCATTTTTGCACTTGTTTTGCATTGAGTCGTTTCACAAGCTAGACTAGTGCCGTTTTTTACTTTTACAAAAACCGCATCGTAATGTTAAAACGTGCATTTGCACGTACATAAGTAATAGTAGTACTCCCTCCATCCAGGTGTATAAGTCTTCCCTCCTTCTTGGTCATGGTGCACAACCAAAGATGACTTATTGACCTGGACGGAGGGAGTAGCACAGTCTGCAAGCATATATCGAGAGAGACGTGTAGTGCGATAGTATATAGTAAAGTTTGTGCTATATGCACGTACTTGCAAAATGCGTACGAATACACAAGGTTTCCAAACTTTCCCTTTTACATACTTAATAAAGGACGCTAAAAATTCCTGAACGTTCGGGATTTATCATTTCCGTCCCAAAACTAATGAGATCGCCTTACGAAACAAAAATTATACCCCTCCTAAAAGCCAAGGCGCTCGCAGGAGCGCTTGTGGCGCGCCACGAGTGCCCTGGTGCGCGACCGTTTCCCAGCGCGCCGACACAACGCCTCTTCCTCAGCCTCGCAACTCGCGAGGTGCTGATTGGCGGCATGCCGGTGGGCGAGCGTGATCTCAACGGTGTGGTGATCCTGCGCCAATAGGTACTCCGCCTTGCTGGAAGCATGCACCCGGTCCACGTACCACCAAGTGTAGATGAGGCGCTTGGGCCCGACTGCACTCAGGGCGTCGACACGGGTGTCCTCCGCCACCCTCACGGCCCTCGCACGAGCCTTCTGCCAAAGAGCCAATTGCCTGACTCTCTCGGACGCGACATAGGCCTCCCAGGCAGCTTGTTCCATGGTGCGCTTCTCTTCCTCGGCCTTCTTCTCCGCCTCTAGTTTGGCACGCTCTGCTGGAGGCAAAGCCTCCCACAAGGCGACATCCATTTCTTTCCAAAGCTCCTCAAGGCTGGGGGCTCGGCGGGCGGCGCGGCATTCTCCTCGTAGCGGGGAGCCGACGCGTCCTTCGACGCGCGTGCTGGCAAGATTCGGAACTCCGACGCGTCCACCTCGACGTGTCGTGGCGAGGAGCGGAACACCGACGCGTCCTCCTCGACTAGTGGCGGCGAGGAACGGAACAGCGACACGTCGCGTCACGGTGAGGAGCGAAACGCCGACGCATCCTCCTCGACTAGTGGCAGCAAGAAACGGAACAGCGACGCGTCGTGTAGTGGCGAGGAGCGGAACACCGACGTGTCCTCCTCGACTAGTGGCAGCGACGAACGGAACGGCGACGTGTGACTGTCTGCGCGGTGCAGCGAGGGGCTCCTAGGGCTTGGGAGGGGCGATGCCATGGTGGTCGACGTGAAAGGGAGGGGGAGGAGATAGCGATGAACGTGAACGTGAGGGGGAGGAGATAGCGATGTCGTGGGAGGCGCAGTATTTATAGCGAGCAATGGCACACCTACGTAAGATATGGACTGGGCTGCACTTTCTTAACTGCAGGTCCAGTTGCATCACTGACATGTGGGCCGGACCCCTGTTGGGCCCATATGCCAGTGACCCAGTGCACCTGCAGTTAAGTAACAGCTATGTGGGCATATTTGTTGGAGTAAATTACGGGGGAGGGAAGGGGTGGAAATATTTCTGGTCACAACGGATTGGATGAGCGTGGGGGAGGAGAGTCATGCATGCAGATTTTTTCACACAAGGTGGAGTGGTGGGACCGCCGGAGGGAGAAGGAGAGTTTGGCAGGCATATTGTTTCCACACATGCAGAGGAAAAGATTTGGAGACGAACGGGTTTTCTGCAGGTATGGGGAACGGTGCATAATAAGTCATCTTGCATACCGGGCTAGGTATAGTCTCAAGTCATTAAAAACATACACGCCCCAGACATGTTCATATTTCAAGGTGCACTAAATTATTGCATGCGATGATTAAGGCTAGCCATAATGGTGGTATCTTAGCTGGTATCATGCACACGGGAATAGCAAACATGCTGATGTGGCAAAGAATTAAAGAAGAGAGGGGTTAGAGTAACTAGTGTTCATGCATGCATTGGTAAACACATTTTTTTGTGAAGAACGACAACACTAGTTGAGTACTTTTGCAGACTTCAGAAACTATTCCACCGCCTCTACTATCTTGTTAAGAGTAGGTGAAATTTTTGAATCGAGCCCTTTAAACTAGAAGGGAGGTAGTGGTACTCTAATAGCTAACCTTGTTGTGATGACAAGATAGGACATGGCACGCACCTGGACGGAGGAACTAGTCTGCATTGTGCATTTAAGTTTTGTCTGAAGTCAATGTACCTCTACTTTCACCAAACTTATAGAAAAATGTATCAACATTTACATTGTCAAATCAATATTTTTACACTCATTATAAAACGTAGTTCTTATACTCATTATAATCAGTATTGTAGATATTGATATTTTTAGTATAAATTTGGTCGTGGGATTTCATTAATGCATGTCAAAGCGTGGAGGAAGCGGAGCTTAGGGCTTGCATTGCCGGTCTCTACATAGGTATTTCTCTTCATAATCCTGTAATTTTAGAGACTGATTGCGCTTTTGTGGTAGCGTCTCTTGCATCAGGGGACTATGACAGGTCTGCTATGCGTGACCTGAAGATGAAAATGTTGAGCATCTCGAAGTTGATCAACAATATTCAATTGTCAAAGATTAGCCGTTCAGCCAATAAGGTGGCACACTTAATCGCTAAGTATAGCTTTGACAATAGATTAGATGGTATTCTTGTAAATAATGTACCGCCCTGTGTGGTGAACATTGTATCGAATGAGTGTACTGGTGTGGCTGGTTAATTAATATAAGGTGGTGTTCAAAAAAAGTATAAATTTGGTCAAACACTTTGCAAACGGTTGACGGGAGTAAAAAGGACCAGAGGGAGTATCATGCATGCGGAGTAGGCAAAAACAATTGCTCATTTATAGCCGGTCGAAGTCTCAAAGGGTGCGACCACGCGAGGGAGGCGAAGGTCGTGGGAGGCGCGCGGTTGATGGAATTAAGTGAAGTTACATCCATGCGCCGGCGATGGTGTGCACACAGGCAGAAGCTATACCGTCAGGCCTACGATATGGGTCTAGTAGACATGACATCTAGTGGGTCCCGCATAGTTCTCGAGAACTCTTTGGGGGCTTGGAGCCGTTTATCCACCAAGCAAGCCAGCAACCCCACGCCGTTCGCACGCCCTACTCGTCCCCGTCTTCTACCTTACAACAGTTTGCTCCCAGTCGTCCCTTCCTTTCACATTAGTTTGCTCCTAGTTTTTTTTGCGGGGTACAACAGTTCAACTTCTCCTAACCCTCCTCCAAAACCCATGGCCTCCAAAACTCCATGGTCGCCGCTGAGTACTAGGTTAGAGCCATCACCGGCGATCAGTTCATCGTCATCTACACACGTGGATCCGCGACGGTGAAAGCATGGCTTGCTCGCTTCCTACGCATGTTCAACAGTTCAATGGATGAGTGGGTCGCTGGGCTAGACGTTGAGTACACCACAGTCCTGGGACGAGAGAAGGATCTAAAGGACGAGGAGAGGAAGAAGCCCGCCATGATCCAGGTTTGCGTACATAACGTTTGCTTGGTCTACCACATATGCCATGCCGATGTTGAGTGCCAGGATTTTAAGAACTTCCTCAAGGACAAAAGAGTGAAATTCGTTACTGTAGGCTTTAAGAACGACAGGGATGTCCTGCGTCGGATAGATCTTGTTGTAGGCCAGCCCTTCGATCTCCAGAAGGCAAGCCTGGTGTCCTCCCCTCAACCTTCAATGCTAACCCTGGCAGCAGCCATGATTGATCCTTCGTACGCTAAACTGAAGAAACCTCATCAAGAGTTTCATCATGCATGGGAGTCGAAGACATTAGATGAAGATCACATCCTGTACGCAGCAATGGATGCCTACCTTTGTGTAAATATCTACAAGGGTTGGATGAAGAAGCAGAGCCTAGTGTCTGGTTCAAGCAAAGAAGCGTCGGCGAAGAGGAACGGGAAGAGGGACGAGGACGAAGTCGAGGACGTAGACTCGGACTCCGAGTATGTGGCAGTGTCGTTGCTCATGCTGGTTCTACTGCAGTGTCAAGCGGACTAGTTGCTTAGTTTATTTTCAAGGGTGTGTTGCGTTGAGGCCCCTGCAGAACTATGTTTAGTATGTTCTTTCTCGTTATTTGAAATCTTTAGTACGTACAGTAGTACTAGTACTAGTATGTCTTACTAATGTTCTTCTTGCAGTTGGTACTACTGCTCGTATCTTCGTGTTCCTACTGTACTTAATACGTTCGTACTACTAGTATAATTTGGATTAGTTGATTTGTGAAAGAAGTTCGACGGAGCGAAGGAAGAAGACGGCAAAAGAGGTGGAAGAAGCCCTTCTAGCCATCCATGTTGCATCAAACGGCTCACATGAGTCGACTGACCCAAATTGATCCTTCAAATTGTAGGATCCACGTGGCATTCAAGGTCTCGAAGGTAGATTCCGTGTCCGCACCTGGTTTGTGGGCTCGACGTGCGTGTGACCGGCTTCGGCCGCGATAGCCACCATGCGCGCCTCCTCCGCGCGGGCGGAGATGACAATGACACGCTAGTTCCTCCTCACCGGCGTGCTGGAGCACGCGCTCGTCCTCCTCTTCGTATGTTGCATGCATAGACGCGGCTCCACCAGCTGCTCGCATGCTTGCAGCATGGTGGCATCACGAGGAGGGACTGTAGACGACGTGAGCGGGCGAGCCTTCGGCTTCATGGCACAGGGATGGCGGCGACACGGCGATGATGGGCGAGAAATTGTTGGCCGGAGCAGGCGGGTGCCGGCATGCGCAACGGCGGTGGCGGCATATTGATGAGTGCGCCTGTGGGATCTTACTTTAGTTTTATGTAAGGTTGGTCAAACTTAAAAGAAAATTGTACTAGTACATGTAAACATTAGACTTAGGCAGCGCATTTATTAGTTAGTACCACAACCACGATACGGAATCCTGTGCAAGCGCGTGAACCGCGGCCGCGCGGTCGATCGAACGGTGTGTCACCATGTCGCGCTCGAAGGACATCCACCAAACCTTTTTTGTGTGTGAAAACAATCCTCGAATATAACTCAACTTTTTTTTCCTGGGAAAGTTCTTGACGCTGCAATATTTCCATATATTTGAATTTAGCTCCAGTTCGTGTTTATTTGGATTTGGACGTTTTAGGTGCACCCTAGTTTTTTTAATACTGATTTTGTGCGTGTGACTCAGAGAGAACGTGTGTATGTGTCCATATGTGTGTTGTGGCAGAAGGGCAATGTGGAGACGGTGTGCGTGTGATACAGACATAGAGAGGTGTGAATGTGCAAATGATCATGCATGAGTGAGACATAGACAGATGCCGATACGTTGTGTATACATGAGAGAACGGTCTTCTAGTTTACTTGTGTGTGTGTGTGTGTGTGAGAGAGAGAGAGAGAGAGGGAGAGAGAGACAGAGAGAGAGAGGAGCATCCGTAACACAACAACCATCTCTCTCGATTCGTCCGTCCCTCGCATGGTCGCATGCAACACATGCATCAACGCGCACATTTTGGCACCCTCACCCAGCCCCTGCCCACCTCAAGGCCCACACAATCTCTTCGTGAATACCCATTTCTCTCCTTAGGTTTGTTTTCTATCAATATCACACACACACACACACACACACACAGAGAGAGAGAGAGAGAGAGACACGCAGCATAACACACACACACACACTCCCTCGAGCACACAATTCATCCCCATCCGAGGTTATACGGCGACCACTCTCGCTTGTGCTTCTTTGCACCCCAACATGCACAACACCTCAATCTTCAAAGAGGGCATCGAGCAGATCGAAGACGGCGACCACACCGCGCTAGAGAATGCGGGGTCATTTGGAAGCAGGGTGATGTGACGATGGCTGACTGACTCCTCCCTCCACCCTCTCTCTCTCTTGCACAAAATTACCAATCCCTCTCTCCCCCGCACAAAATTGTCAATCCCTCAACCCACGAGATCCTTCCCCTCTCGTCCATGTTTTTCTAGCTCTCTCATCAAACATTTTGTATCTTCTCCTTCCATGTATACAGAATCCGGATGCACACGCATCTCACGTATATTATATGTCTCCATCTTTCTCACAGACCTAACTTCTTCCTCTCTCTTTCTCTCTCTATCTCTCTCTCTGTCTCATTAGGTTTGTCTCCTACTCTCTCATCCACATACATACAATCTTTCCCATCCTATCTGCTCCATCTTCAAAAGCTCTCTCTGCATGTTTCATTCACACATTGGGATATGTCAAAATGTTGCTTCTATAATGGCTGATGTAGAGTTATGGTTGTTTTTGTTGCATCCTACAAAGTAATAACTATGAAATGCATTTAGATTCTCATTTGACTGGGATTATGTGAGTTTGAGCATGTTGTGAAGTACTATAGACCTTGTATACATCTTGGGATTCGACAATGATTGTAACTATTGAATTGTATAGACCATTACATTCAAAGTCAATAGCCTAATATATTTATTTCACAATTTCAACAAATGATTAGTTCACTACAAACTAAGAAAACAAATACGTACTCCCTCCGTTTTTAGCATTGGTCAAAGTCAAGTTTTGTAAACTCTCAGAAAGCTTATAACAAAAAATATTAACATATACAATAACAAATAAATACCATTAGATTCATTATTGAATGTACTTTCACATCATACATATTTGTTATGGTAAATGTTTATATTTTTCTATAAACTTGGTCAAACTTTAGGAAGTTTGACTTCAGTCAAACCTAATATGCAGAGTTAACTACTACTACTCGCTAGTTGCTTAGCCGAATCACTCAACACGCCACACAGGGAGTCCAGTGTCACAAAATTTTGAGGTCGGCGGGAAAATCTCCCGCGACCCTGATTCGAGCAGTGGGAAGTTACCATCATAGCCTTCGGAACAGGCCTACGGATGACGCTTGGTAGGGGTCTGTTTTCATAACTTCAGGTTCAACCTACCCAGCCAACCTCACCCCGGCACCTAGAGTAGTACACCTGAATACTCCCCACTTTCTATCCCCACGCAAAATAGACTTCTCCACAGCACCGCAGCCTTCGTGCTCCTCCCCTTTACATTGGTGCACTCGTCCACCACAGCGCATCTGCCTCATCGACGACCTTGTACGCCGCACTGAAGCCGGTCCACCGTCGTCATCGTACATGGAGCCTCTTCCCCGGCATCGTCTTCCACGGTCTCGGATCTGCTTCCCAGAAGCCGACGCCAAGCGCAGAAGTACCACCATCATGGACAATGAACTGACTCCCGTTGCCGACCATGACTCACAGAGGCCGCCGCGAGCATTGTTCTCCTCCTCGATTGGTAATGTGTGTATTGAATCACTTAGCAGTACATGTGCAGTTCCAATTTTGTTCATACCTACCCTTCAAATTTCCTGGGTGCTATTGTTCCCGTAAAAGTAATTGGTTATAGCCTCCATTGGCCAACAAAATATCATCTTGTAATTGTGCGTCGCTCCTGTATCGCGCTGTGCTTGGGTAGGTTTTTCATCTGCAACCAGTAGTGTGACAAATGATGGAAAGGTTTTTAGAACTAGCAAGATGCCCATGCGTCGCATGCATCAAGATGCATTTGTATGAGTAGTTTATCTTGTGGGAGAAAAGGATGAATGAGGGAAGGCCTTATTTGCAAATCTGGAGAGGGGTATGGGTATCTTTTTGCAAAATTCCCATTTGTTTCCTACCTATCTGTTAGATATAAATCGGACGGCCTATATTGCAAGAAAAAAAAGTATAGAGAAAAAAAGTAGACAGTAGAGGAAGTAGAGATAAATATTAAATATTAAATATTAAATATTAAATAAAGATAATAGTAGAGAAGAGAGTAGAGATAGCAGAGACGTCGGGAAAGGATCGCGCGCGCGGGAAAAAGCGGCTGGGCATGCGCTAGTTTTGGCGCGCGGTGTCCAGCGCGCTTTATAAAATCGAACGCCCTCCCACCGCTCCGTGCCTTGCCACCGCTCTCTCCCCGCTCTATGCCTCGCCACTGTACTCTCCCCGCTCATTTTCGCCTCGCTGCCGATGCGCCACCATGCCGCCGCGTCGCCGGGAAACTTGGGGATACCGCGGCGTCCGCGCGCGCCCCATCAGCGGCTTCTTTGTCGAGATCCGGTTCCGCGGGATGCGCCTTAGGCTCGGCAATTTAGACACCGCCAATGAGGCTGCCCGCGCGTACGACGCGGCGGCGTGGCGCCTCCGGTGGCCTCATAGAACATTGAACTTCCCCAACATGCTGACGCGGGAGCGGGCACAGGAGCTCGCGCCTCTGCCGCGGCTTAGCACCGACGAAGATCATCGCGACAACCGGAGGCGGGAGCACCGTCTCGGCATCGCCGAGATGGTCGAGGAAGCCATGGCGCTGTGGCGCCAACACTTCCTGCAGGACAACATCAACGAGCGCGAGTTCTACGTGCAAAGGAGGGCAGAGAGGGATAAGATGAGGGCGGGGCGAGCCTCCTATCGCGAGGACAAGCGTAGGAGAAAAGCGGATGCTCAATTCAACAAGAGGCTAGGAGCAGCGTCGCCCTGGGAATCCGATGATGATCGGTATCTTCACGCCTACAGTCAGACGTCGGAGGAGGACATCACCGAGGAGGAGTCGGACGAGGAGGAGTAGTTGAATTATCTTTTTTTATCTATCTATGCTGAGAACTATCCTCTGCTCTATCTACTTCTCGATCTCAGCACTGTAAATGCTTTTTTAAAGCGCCGCGCATTGCGATTCTGTTGGAGATGCTCTAACATGGCAGACGAGTGCTTTAATGTTGCCCACAAGATGCGCAAGTATTACTAGTACTCCCTCCATCCGGAATTACTTGTCATCAAAATGGATGTGTCTAGAACTAAAATACATCTAGATACATCCATTTTAATGACAAGTATTTTCGGACGGAGGGAGTAGTATATTTTTCTTGCCATGTTGAGATTTTAAAACCACGAGTGCGAACATGCAGAGGAGCAATGAAGACCAAACACAGGATATTTGGGACATCTTCAAGGAGTGTGGCAAGTTAAAGAGGAGCTGCACGGAACCTGTAAAACGAGCTTTGGTAAGTAACACCCTTTCAATTACTTTCGTGTAGCCTCGTGTTCTTCGATGTGTATATGTTGTAGTTTTGTTTCTCTTAAGCGTGGTGTTCTTCGATGTGTAATAAGAAGAGTCTTAATCGTCCTAATGCTTTCGTTTTTAGCTTGATGTAGGAAGTGGGTGTTCTCACCTTGTAGTCTGTTTTTATATTTATTTTTCCTTTTGAATTCACTTCTACGAGTTCTGTTTATCTGGCTTCTACTAAATGGGTGTAGGTTGCTCTGAGTATTGATCTAAAAAAAGAAGTAACTTCATGTCAGGATGCAGTTCCTGCGAGGAGGGAACTATGGTCAACCTCGAGGTCATGTTTCCAAAATGAGTCTGGATTACACACAAGGTTCCAGTTTCCTAATGATGTTGTATTAGACACAAGGTGCAAATTCCCAGACGATGCTGGATTACACACAAGCCAGGTGGAGTCGTCAGTTGTTCGTGTCCTCGTGGCATTAGTAAAGGCTGAAAGAAAGCGTGCAGCAGCCCTTGAGAATGTAGCTGAGTTCCTGAAGAAGCGAAAAGACCAATCATATGCTCTCTTCACCCAAGCCAAAGAAGAGATGGAAGAAGACAGAAATAAGCTAGCAGAGGCAGAGTAGGCTAGGTGTCTCCTGCTATCTAAAACTGATGTCAATACAAAATTTCCTTCATAATAGCTAGGTTCAAATGTTTATCCAGTCAGCTTGTTGTGATGTCCGTGCATCTACTGATGTGGCACAAAATGTTTTTTTTCGGGTCATGTAATAACTGCAATTACTTTCCAAACAATAACAGACGAAGCATGGGACATGGTATAGTTCACGTGCAAGCCCGACATTCCAAGTTCAACTTCCACATCAAACTCATGTTCATAGATATCTACACATTTCATACATAATGTCCACAACCATGATTCATTTCAAAGCCAAAAAAATGTGAGGAGAGTTATAAATAAAGAAAAACCTCTACTAGTTCCTGCTACCAGTGCGAGCACAACAAGTCAAGACCGTGCATAAATTAATTATATTTTAGTCATTTTTTGTGTTCTAACATGCCTGCTGGCTCGCGGAAGCACGTGTTGCCGGCACACGCGCGGATTCAATTAAGGCAGGCGGGGCAGTCTTAAGCTTGTTTCACGCTGCGAGGAGGCGTGCTCAGCCGGGCCTGCAGCGAGTGCGGCCCTCTTGGCCGGCACGCCGGTTCAATGCCTGCGCTATGAGAGGCCACGTCCGTGTCAGAGCAATCACTCCCTCCAGTCCTTTTTTGTTTGGGTATAACAAAATCTCATTTTCCATTCACATTTTACAAGTAAAGTTCGTGGACAAACTTTGACCCAAAGTACGATGGGGACTAGTAAACTATAATGGAGGTAGTAGTTTTTTTAATCAAAGAAGGGTTTCCCCTTCCGATTTTCATTACTGAAAACTAGCATCTAAATCTAAACCATAGTATTTTCCCTAGAACTACCAGGTTCAACATCTCACAACATAAACCCATAAAACCTCCATCGCAAAAAAAAGCATACAACCATACGCCAAGGAGGTACATAGTACTATGAATTCCATTTTTGCTCCATACCAATCGTTCTAAAAACTACTTACTACTTATAACGCGCCATTGAAAATCGCAACTCTTAACCCCGCTAAAAAACGATATTTTAAACGTGGCTACTTGATCTGTGGCAACTGGCGAGCCACCGCGCTCCAAGTCGTTCACCTGTGGTCCCGACCATCAACTCCTATGGATCAAATTATCACGCGAGCTGACTATCCCTACAAAGGTGCTCCAGTGCTCCACCACGTAACCGGCACCCGCGAATGCAGCAATCGTGCACCTAGGGTTTTAGGGTTTATTTGTTAACGTCGCCTTTATGTAACACTCATGTGTGCGACACAGCGAGAGGCCGACTGCGTGCGTGCGCCTCTTCTCTTTGTATATGTACTCCACCATTTGTCTCGTGTCCAAAAAATTATAATAACTACTAGCAATGTGCCAATGCGTTGCCACACGATCAATGTAGATTAATACATATTCACCGATTTGATAGAAAAAAAGTCTAGTTTTCAAATACGTATTTCACTAAAAATATGTTATGTTTCACTCAAAATATATTCCTTTGGCGGATTTGATGAGATAAGGGAGGAATGTTGTTGGTTTCAAGATTCAAGAAGTGGTATATGTCTAATTTCTACTCCTACTAGAAAGATGCCCGTGCGTTGCACAGAACATCAAGATCTTGTGGGAGAAAAGGATGAACGAGGGAAGGCCTTATCTGCAAATGTGGTGAAGAGTGCGGGTAAATTGCCATATTTTCCTTCCTATCCGTCAGATATAAATCGGACGACCTACATTCCAGGATGGCAGGCCCACCATCATCACCAACTCTATGTTTATCCCCACTCTTATAAAAAGCATTGCCGGTGATGATCGTGTGCCTGCCATCCTGCAATATAGGCCGTCCGATCTATATCTGACGGATAGGAAGGAAACTATGGCAATTTTTCAAAAAGATACCCAGACCCCTCTCCACATTTGCAAATAAGGCCTTCTCTCGTTCATCCTTTTCCCCCACAAGATAAACTACTCATACAAATGCATCTTGATGTTCCGTGCAACGGATGGGCATCTGATAACCCACAAGTGTAGGGGATCGCAACAGCTTTCGAGGGTAAAGTATTCAACCCAAATTTATTGATTCGACACAAGGGGAGCCAAAGAATATTCTTGAGTATTAGCAGTTGAGTTGTCAATTCAACCACACCTGGATAACTTAGTATCTGCAGCAAAGTATTTAGTAGAAAAAGTGGTATGATAATAAAGGTAACGGTAGCAGAAGTAAAGATACTTGTTTTGGGTTTTTGTAGTAGTTGTAACAGCAGCAACGGAAAAGTAAATAAGCGAAGAACATTGTATGAAAAGCTCGTAGGCAATGGATCAGTGATGGATAATTATGCCGGATGCGATTCCTCATGTAATAGCTATAACATAGTGATATAGAATTAGCTCCAATTCATCAATGTAATGTAGGCATGTATTCCGTAAATAGTCATACGTGCTTATGGAAAAGAACTTGCATGACATCTTTTGTCCTACCCTCCCGTGGAAGCGGGGTCCTAGCGGAAACTATGGTATATTAAGGCCTCCTTTTAATAGAGAACCGGAACAAAGCATTAGCACATAGTGAATACACGAACTCCTCAAACTACGGTCATCACCGAGAAGTATCCTGATTATTGTCACTTCGGGGTTGTCGGATCACATAATAGGTGACTATAGACTTGCAAGATAGGATCAAGAACACACATATATTCAAGAAAACATAATAGGTTCAGATCTGAAATCATGGCACTCGGGGCCTAGTGACAAGCATTAAGCATAGCAAAGTCATAGCAACATCAATCTCAGAACATAGTGGATACTAGGGATCAAACCCTAATAAAACTAACTTGATTACATGGTAAATCTCATCCAACCCATCACCGTTCAGCAAGCCTACGATGGAGTTACTCACGCACGGCGGTGAGCATAATGAAATTGGTGATGGAGGATGGTTGATGATGACGAGGTGACTAATCCCCCTCTTCGGAGCCCCGAACGGACTCCAGAGCAGCCCTCCTGAGAGAGATTACGGCTTGGCGGCGGCTTCGTGTCGTAAAACGCGATGAAACTTTCTCTCTGATTTTTTTCTCCCCGAACGTGAATATATGGAGTTGGAGTTGAGGTCGGTGGAGGTCCAGGGCCCCCATGATTTAGGAGGGAACACCCTGAGGGGGGCGCCCCCCTGTCTCATGGACAGCCTGTGGGCCCCTTGGTATTGATTATTTTGCCAAAAATTCTTATTAATTCCAAAAAGTGCCTCCGTTGATTTCTAGGACATTCCGAGAACTTTTCTTTTCTACACATAAAACAACATCATGGTAGTTCTGCTGAAAACAACGTCAGTCCGGGTTAGTTTCATTCAAATCATGCAAGTTAGAGTCCAAAACAAGGGCAAAAGTGTTTGGAAATGTAGATATGTTGGAGACGTATCAGCATCTTGCTAGTTGTTGCAAAACGCCCATGTGTGTGTGAGAGAGAGGGAGAGTGGAGGAGGACGGAGTGCATGTGTGACAAAGACACAAGGAGTGTGTGTGTGTGATAGGTATCAGCTTAAAATGAGGCGATAGTGCATGTGTGCACGATCGAGAGGGCGTGTCTCAAGAAGGGAAGAAAAATCTACATAGATACAAGGAGCATGAGAGAGACATGTATGCGATGGTGGAATCACGAGTGTGCGGGTGTATAAACCTATCTAGAGGCTAGCTAGTCGATAAATGTTTGTGAGAGAAATACGAGTCGGGGTGCGAAAGCGAGAGTTTTGTGTGTGTGAGAGAGAGATGGTAGTCGGGAAGGGGAGTGGAAGTAGGAGTTGTGTGTGTGTGTCTATGAGAGAGAGAGAGAGAGAAAGGAGACGGTAGTCAGGGTTGTCTGATCGGTAAACAAATGAATAATGTCAGTCTGGGATGGAGACGAAAAGGAGACTGCAACAAAGGTTATGTCTACAGGAGAGAGAGAGAGTAATTTTAGTGGTATGAGTCATATGTAGAGACATATAGGGTGTGTGAGAGAATCCCATAGAGAGAAAGACAAAGTGAAAGATGAGTGGAGACTGTGTGTGTGGCAGTGAAAAAGAAATCTTAGGTACCGAGTGATACCAGAGAACAGTAGAGACGTGAGAGATAATGAAAACCGTGTAATGTATAATGATAGGGAGAGTGTGACACTTCTCAAGGGAGACGTCGAGAGACCATGTTTGCGAGGATAGGAGAAACATGAAGTGAGCGTGCGGGTGAGCTGGAGAAAAGAGAGTGATAGCTACCTGGAGGAGCATGCATGCGAGAGAGTTGGGCGTGAAAGGAGTGAACAAAAAAGGGATTCAAATATTTGAATTCGAGATGATGATACATGTAATCCATACTTGAACCAAAATTGATATATCAAACATGCATACTCATATGAATTCACGCAAATCTATGTTATTTAATATGTAGATATTACTGATCCATACATTTTAGTACAACATAATTTGGTTAAATTATTTCGAATTCAACCTTAAGATTTCGAGATCATTGTATTTGTAAATCATATTATACATATAAAGGAGCAGAATTATTTGTTGTGCTTTTGAAAGTATATATAAAAAATGATGTATATAGAATGTAATTCCAATTGTAAATGGATCCCGCCCGAAAAAAATAGAATACAAACGGGATTCGAATTGAGTTGGCACAGTAAACGTATACTCTGCAAAATTTGAACGAAGCGGGGAAAGTCACAGTAACCGCCCGAAACCAAAATCTACGAGATGGAAATCACTATTGCCTATCCCTGCCATGCAAAGCCTATCTGCTGGATTTCAATAGGTTTCGATAGGGGTAGGTTTGTAATTTCACCCAAACGTGACGTAACCGCCTCTCACCCGGATTCATACACGGTGGGCACCAAAACACAGTGTGTCCTCGGCCGAAATCGACTCCCTCCCTGATTCATATTCATACACGGTGGGCGCCAAAAACAAAATCTTGTCGGCAAATATTCGGTGTATGCGAGATTACCGTCCTATCCCCAACCGACTAATGTTGCTGTGATGTAGTAGAAATTTGAAACGGGGGCTAAGTTTGTAAATTTCCTCGCATTTGAGACAAGCGCGCCCTGAATACATGGTTCCCACCTTCCTCTCTACCTCCCTTTTCCCCATTCGTACTCCGTGGGTGCCAAAACACCCTCTCCACCCCACCCTCCTCCGTCCGCCGCCGTCCGCCACCCCATCCACCGCCGTCCTCCTCCACCATGCCGGAGCTGACACCCCGACACCGCCGTCCATTACAAGAGATCGACCTCTCTCATCCAAGCCTTCGGACCGGGATCCTTGCATCCCGTCCTCTCGCTTCATCCCCGCCGTCGTCCACCTTGTCGGTGCTGCTCCTACGACCGTCTCGTCCACCGCGCCCCGCCGCCACCATCTACCCTCCTAGATCTGCTT
Organism: Triticum aestivum; assembly: GCF_018294505.1. Taxonomy (NCBI): domain Eukaryota; kingdom Viridiplantae; phylum Streptophyta; class Magnoliopsida; order Poales; family Poaceae; genus Triticum; species Triticum aestivum. The sequence continues at coordinate 266,355,497 of NC_057795.1, read as the reverse complement.
CCACGCCGCCAACAGCCATCGCTACCACAGCACAATCAAATTCTCAGCAGATGCGTACACGACGCCGCACCAGAGGCGGTACTCTTTCGTATCTGCTCAACTTATTTATCGCAGCAAGAAAATAGATCGCCACTACTTTACTTTGATTTCTTGTATTGGTTGTGAAGTTGCCTTTGTCCGGTTTGCACCTTCAGATCCGCCATGGCACGCTCAACACTATACTCCCAATGCTTATGGTTTTCCCCTTTTATATTCCACACTAGTTAAATCACAGTAGACTAAATTTCAAAATTGGGTCAGTCGATTTTTCAGAGCTCGCCGGAGTTCGCCGGTGCGATCGAAGGGGCTCGGGTGGTTGTGGGGCCTC